>NW_024367094.1:0-2125 GCF_014805655.1 Passer montanus
GGCTGGGTTTGGGTTATTTTTGGGGGGCAATTTGGGGTTGGATTTGGGCTGATTTCGGGCTGATTTTGGGTTGTTTTCAGGTTATATTTGTGGGGTGATTTTGGGCTGTTTTGGGTGATATTTTGTGGTTGATTCTGGGTTATTTTTGAGGTGAATTTGGGCTCATTTTGGGTTTTTTTGGGGTTACTTTTTTGGGTTGGTTTTGGGTTGATTTGGGGTCATTTTGGGGTTGATTTTTGTTTATATTTTTAGTTGATTTGGGGTTATTTTTGAGGTGATTTAGGGTTATTTTGGGGGTCATTTTTGGGCTGATTTTGGGCCACTTCCAGCTGATTTGGGCCAATTTCAGCAGATTTTGGGCCATTTTCTGTTGACTTTGGGTCATTTCCAGCCGATTCTGGGCCATTTTGGGTTGATTTTGGCTGATTTTGGGCCATTTCCAGCCGATTTTGGGCCATTTTCAGTTCATTTTGGGTCATTTTCTGTTGATTTTGGGTCACCTAGAGCTGATTTTGGGTCATTTTCAGTTCATTTTGGGTCATTTTCTGTTGATTTTGGGTCACCTAGAGCTGATTTTGGGTCATTTTCAGTTCATTTTGGGTCATTTTCTGTTGATTTCGGGGCAGACTTCGGGGTGATGTTGCCCATTTCCAGTGGATTTTGGGCCATTTCCAGTGGATTTTGGGTCATTTTTGGCCAATTTTGGGGCATTTTGAGTTGATTTTGGGTTGATTTTGGCTGATTTTGACCCATTTCCAGCTGATTTTGGGCCATTTTTTGGTTGATTTTCGGTTGATTTTGGCTCATTTTGGACTTGGTTTCAGGGTAGATTTTGGGTTGATTTTGGGTCATTTTGGGGTTGATTTTTGGGCTGATTTTGGGCCATTTTGGGGCTGGTTTCGGTTTATGTTTTTAGTTGCTTTTGGGCCATTTTGGGGTTGATTTTCGGGCTGACTTTGGGCCATTTTGGGGCTGGTTTCGGTTTATATTTTTAGTTGCTTTTGGGCCATTTTGGGGCTGGTTTCGGTTTATATTTTTAGTTGCTTTTGGGCCATTTTGGGGCTGGTTTCGGTTTATATTTTTAGTTGCTTTTGGGCCATTTTGGGGCTGGTTTCGGTTTATATTTTTAGTTGCTTTTGGGCCATTTTGGGGCTGGTTTCGGTTTATATTTTTAGTTGCTTTTGGGCCATTTTGGGGTTGGTTTCGGGGTAGATTTTGGGTTGATTTTGGGCCATTTTGGGTTGATTTTTGCCCATTTCCAGCCGATTTTGGCCCATTTTTTGCTGATTTCGGGTTGATTTTGAGTCATATTCAGCTGATTTTGGGTCATTTCTCGGTTGATTTTTGGGCTGACTTTGGGCCATTTTGGGGTTGGTTTCGGGGTAGATTTTGGGTTGATTTTGGGCCATTTTGGGTTGATTTTGGGCCATTTTTGGCCGATTTTGGCCCATTTTGATCTGATTTTGGGTTGATTTTGAGTCATATTCAGCTGATTTTTGCCCATTTTGGGGTGGTTTTGGGCCATTTTCCAGTTGATTTTTCGGCTGACTTTGGGCCATTTTGGGGTTGGTTTCGGGGTGCCTTTCGGCAGACCTCGGTGGGATTTTTTGCCCATTTTGGGGTGGTTTTGGGCCATTTTCCAGTTGATTTTTCGGCTGACTTTGGGCCATTTTGGGGTTGGTTTCGGGCTGACTTTGGGCCATTTTGGGGCTGGTTTCGGTTTATATTTTTAGTTGCTTTTGGGCCATTTTGGGGTCGATTTTCGGGCTGACTTTGGGCCATTTTGGGGCTGGTTTCGGGGTACCTTTCGGCAGACTCCGGTCGGATTTTTTGCCCATTTTGGGGCGGTTTTGGGCCATTTTGGGGCTGGTTTTTGGGCTGACTTTGGGCCATTTTGGGGCTGGTTTTTGGGCTGACTTTGGGCCATTTTGGGGCTGGTTTTTGGGCTGACTTTGGGCCATTTTGGGGCTGGTTTCGGGGTGCCTTTCGGCAGATTTCAGTCGGATTTTTTGCCCATTTTGGGGCGGTTTTGCCCCGTTTCCTCTCTCCCCAGGCCCTGGTCTCCGACCTCTACCACTTCCGGGACTCTCTCCCCGCCCCCGACCCCGCCCCCGAGCATGACCCC
>NW_024367095.1:0-2124 GCF_014805655.1 Passer montanus
CCCTCTGGGGAAGAACCTTTTGGTAATATTCAGTCTAAACCCCTCACAATGAGGCAGGTAAGCATCCTGTGCCCCGCTGTTCCCAGCAGAGAGGGAGAGCCCAGGTGCCATCCTGGGTTTCCCTGCCAGCACCTATGGCCAGTCCCACCCCACAGCCTGGAGCTGTGTGACCCCTTTGCTGTGCTCTCCAGGGCAGGAACTGCTGCTGCCCACAATGTCTGAGCACAGCAGGGCCTGGTGTGCCCCAGGACTTGGCCAATAGCAGTGACAGGAGGGGAGGAGGACATGCAGGCACCCCAATAAAGAGGAAATGGCTGCAGCCATCCCTTTAGCTGACCCAGCTCCGTTTGCAGGCCAGCAGGAGGAATGAGCATGATTGGAAGCTCAGCACTGCTCCCGTGGGACAGCCTCAGCACAAATGGCTGCTGCCAGATGAATTTTGCTCAGAAGTGTGATCTGCTTGAGCTGCCCTGTCCAGGGGCATTTGTTCTGCTGACACATCGCCCTGGCAAGGGATGTTCACAAGCAGCTTCTGGCACAAAGGAGTGCTCCCACTCTTCCCACACTGGTGCAGAGCAGAGTAAATCCTCTTTGATCAATGCAAAATCCAGTGTAAAACAGGAGTATCCAGCCCAGGCCATTTAATTCTCCAAGATATAAGCAGGCTCGTAATCTTCATCAGCGTTGCTTCCTGCTTGAAATGCTTTTCATTAGCTGCTCATTCAGTGAACACAACCACTTCTGCTGCCTCAGCAAAACACATGCCACACTTCTTGCTCAGCAGCAGAAGGCAAACATTTTATTGCATTTTAATCACTGGCAGTTTCAGCAGTTGCTTCCTGCTCTCTGTTCTTCCACCCATCCTACTGAGAAGCCTCTATAAACTTTGATTGCTTGGCCAAAGCAATACAGGACCTCCTCAGCCTCCAGGTCCTGGGGCAGCTGAAGGTTGAAAGCTTGGTAATCTCAGTGGCCTTTTGATGCTGTTGTGGAAGAAGTGGGACAGGCTGAGCCCAGCTGATGGGCTGCAGAGCTTGGCTGCCCTGCCGAGACCTTTGCCGTGTCACCAGTCTTGCTGGAAAATTCCATGTAAAATTTTTATTCTGAAAGTAATGATTTCATGGAGCTGAAATGTTTCAGGGGAATATTTCAATGACGAAGAAGAAGAAAAAAAACTGGTCTGAATTGCAAAATGAGAAAACCCACTGATGGTGTGCCTTGTCCCAACCCAGCCATTGAGGAAGCAGAAATCCTCAGTGACAGCAGTGCAGCCATGGTCAGGAGAGGCTTAGGGCTCACAGCCCACTGTCAGGACTGGTTCTGGCTCACTCTGACCCTGCAGTTCCAAGCCAAGAACTGTTGAGTGACCAGAGAAAGGCTGATGGACCCTGACTGACTGGGACCAGCCCAGTGACTGGCATCTGTCAGCTGCTCAGTGCCCCTGACAGCTCTGTGGGTGATGCTCAGGGCCAGGCTCTCTGAAGTGCTCACCTGCAGATCACTCCTTTCCCCAGGGCAGACCCTGCCCTGCAGCTCGTGACCCACTGCTCCTCTCCCAGGATCAGCCTTCCTGTGCCTCTGAGTCACACCGAGTCTTTCAAAGAAAATTTTGGTGCCTCATGTCTTCATTTTCCTGTGTCTGGGGATTTTCCAGCCTCTGATCCACACCCTCCACACTGTTGCAGTGCAACTCACTTGTTCTCCTTGCTTGGGCCTGATCCTTAGTGTGCCTGTAATCTGCTCACTGTCCCCACAGTAAGGTCAAAGTCCCTTGGTTCATTCTGCTGCTGTCAAAATGGGCAGGAGATGGGGCAGCGAGTGTCAGAGCCCTCCACCAGCTGCTGGTGAGCACCGAAGAGGCTGGGTGAGGGCTGACAGAACCCATCACTGCCCAAGAATGGGACCCAGGACTGCCTGGGGCGAGGGCAGTGGGGTTACTGCCATCCCACCAGCAGCATCAGCCTTTTTCCTGCTTGGGCACCCCACTTATTTTCAGCCAAAAAAACCCACATTTACCCCATGAAAATGAATGACAGGATCAGGTCCAAGTTGTGACCATCAGCTGTGCCCTGCCCTGTGCAATTCCCTAAAGAAGAGGGTGAATTCACAGAAATTCACAGAAAT
>NW_024367096.1:0-2124 GCF_014805655.1 Passer montanus
GACCAAATGACACCAAGTCCCACCTGGGAGAAGGGACCACAAAGACCAAGGGGTATTGAAGGCTGACCACAAGGCAAGCACACATCTTGACCCTGCATGCTCTTAGAATTTCCATCTGAACGCTGCTGGAATCCAGGAGTTGATAGCTATGTTTGTGCCTCTCTGTATCTTTTTTGTCTTTCTCTCTTTCTTTTCATTTTCTGATTCTGCGCTCCTGCAAATTTTGACTAACATGACATTGAACAGGCTTAGAGTTTGTGAAGTTGAATGGGCCAAGGTAATGCTTTGAGAAGTGTTTTTTGTTGATTGAATGTCTGTTGTAGTTTGACATGAGAAGAATTTTAAAAAGTAATACAGAACTTTTTGTGTAACTGACAGCCTGTTAAACCACTAAGATACTGAACACACCTCTGTGAAACATGTGTTAAAGATGACAAAATTGAGGAACCTCCTCTTTCTTTTCCATCTTTAACATGTGTTAAAGATGACAAAATTGAGGAACCTCCTCTTTCTTTTCCAGTCAACCAAGAAGCAGCAGGCCCCAGCCCTGGCCCCCATCTGAACAAACCAAGCAGCCCTGCCCCGGGCCGAGCCCCTTCCCCCTCCCCAGGCCACCCCCCATGGGTCCCATTCTGGCCAACATTCAAACCCCAACAACGACCAAACAGGAAAACAAAAGAGGCTACAACATCCTAACCAGAACAAAGCCAGCCACAGCTATTTAAATCTTACCAGCAAGTCCCCGTCCCCCACCACAACTAAAACCAAAACACCTACAACCTAGAACCCATACAAAGTAACTCTACAAATAAAATTAAACACAAATAAGCCAAAACCAACCACAAAACTAATCCGAACACAACCCAACCACAACTCCCACCAGAAGTTACTGGCAGGTCAGGTGTTAATCCTTTCAATACTTCAATCTTCCCTCGAGTAAAAGAAAAAAAGAAAATACAAACATATTTAAAAACAACATAAAACCATTAAATTCAGTAAAGAAGAAATTAAATCCCAAACAAAATAGCAGAAAAAAACCTTAATCTTTAAATGAAAATCCTCTTATAAACTATAAAGAAAAAACTCTTTCTTATATCACACAAAAATATAAAAAAATAAAAATATTCAAATTAATATCAAACAAAAACCCCCATACTAAAATAAACAAATGTTAAAATAACTGTAACTTCATAAAAAGTTTAAACAGGAAAAAAGTAATCCAATATCCAAAGAGATATCTATATCCAGAGATAAAAATAATTTTAAAATTATAAAAACTTTTACCTTTAAAGGACTCAACTTTAACACAATACCCCATAAGTTGACATGGCCCATCAATAAGCTGTAAAAAAGCTTGTAGCAATAAAAACAACTTGACAATAACAAAGTTCCCCAGACAACTGTTATCCATGATAAAATGAGGAACCACAAAAAAACCTATTTTTTCCCCTTGTAAAACAATCTCCATAACCTTAACAAGAAAAATTACTCTTTCTAAAAAAGACCAAAAGAGACTATTCTAGAAATAGTAAGCTAACTAGAAATTTTAAGTTTAGTTTCTTTATATTGACAGAAAAAAAGGTGTAAACAAAAAAAGGTTCTAAAGAGTTTATTTTAATTCTTACTACATTTTTTCTTTTAGTTACTTTTAATAACATTTCTTTACACCCTTTTAAAATTTTAAGCCTACTTTGCCTTCTCCTATTCCTGTCTCACAACAAAAGACATACAGAAATAATTAACCAACATTAAAATCCACCACACTCATCAATACATTAATTAAGAAATCTCAAAATTAGAAAAATCATAAATTAACAATGAAAACCACTACAATGTCATAATAAACCATTTTCCGAAGTTTCTCAGATTTTCTAAAGTTGCCAGTAAAGGCTGTTTTATTAGTTTGAGCTCCTGAGAATCTCTTGCTGGTAATTCTCCAGTACATCCAACTCATAGTACACAAACAACTGTAATGCCTTTTAAATATCTCCTTGAGAGAGTTTTTTAGTGGATGGGGGTCAGGGCTTGTCTGTCCTGCTTGGCACAGCCCAGGCAGGGCTTTCCCAGCCACATCATCAAGACCCTTCATGGCTGTGAGACAATCAGACTGTGTCTCCTGCCCCC
>NW_024367097.1:0-2123 GCF_014805655.1 Passer montanus
TTTTTTTACCACTGGTCTTTTGGTATCCATAATTTGCCACTGCAATCACAATCAATTTTTTTGAGGTAATATTTCTTTAGTTTAACAGTGAAAGAACCAGAAATTCCTGGGACCTTGTGCTTAGCACTCTCTTGTAGACAATAGCTACATTTAGTATAGAATTTCATGTGGAGGTATCTTGAAAGAAGGAGAGACCTAATTGTCTTGAGAGCCTTGGTTTTTTATTTTTCTAAACTCAGAAGGCACAAAATTCATTGTGCACTTAGGTATATGTAAGCTGAAGAGATTGCAAAGATACATTTGTCTAAATTAAATATTCAAAATCATAATTTTGAGGCTGAAGGCTAATGTCTTGTTATAATTCTTTATCTCTAGAGCAAGAACTGAAATGAAAATTGGCTCCTCAATAATAATTTATATTCCATTGAAGGGGTTGTTTTTCTACAGGACTTAATATAATTTTTAATTTTTTCTCTTTATTATTGCTGTAGGAGGTCTTTTGCTATGAACATTATGTACGGGTAATAGACGTGGCTCATTCTGCTTTTGAGTACAGAGCACAGGTCTCTGCCTTATGTTTTGACATAGAATTTAGCCCTTGGAACCTGATTTTAATCCACCTGAGATCACTCATTCTAGCCAGTTTCACCTCTGAAGAGAGATCATACTGCTTTCTTCTTCCTAATGCAAGCCACTAAGACCATTACATTGGAACACAGTCCCACAAATTTATACGCCCAGGACTCAAAAAAAAATTTACATCTGATGAACAACAGCTTCAATGTGTTATTTTCATTCTGCTTGGATGTGTTCAATTCCCCGATTTAGTGTTTTTAGAGTTCTGTTTACTTTTCACTCTCTACTGCTCAGACACTTAATGCTATTAATTAGCAATAATGCATATAACCATGCACATTAAAACCAGATAAATGCCTTCTACCATTTTAATGAGACACAAAGGAAAGACAGACCTATTTATTTAACAGCTGAAAGAGCAAACATTTGTCTGATGGCCATATATAACTTTTGTATCTTTTAATAGTAACAAATTACATAGTTAAGATAGGCTGTCAAAACCAAACGCCTATAGTGAGATTTTTTTGTACTAAAAATTCAATGAAATTTATTTATTTGTTTTGGTTTAGTTCATTAGCCACAAAGATTTTTCTCTTAATATGCAGCAAATTCAATTTTTCTTAGGTAGTTTGCTTTACGGTGCTCCAATCAGAATAAAATGAGGAACATTTAGATAACTCTTTCTCTTTGTCATATATTTCATAGCTAGATAGAATGTAGCCATTTATCTCATAATTAAATCCCAGTTGCCTAAGCTTAAACAAATCTTTCACTTTGGGTTTGTTAAATTCCAAAATATAGTACCTGTCATAATAAAACTCAATACTAATTTAACTAGGGATTTTGCTTAAAATAACCTTTTGTTCCTGGATGATTATATGAGCTATATATCTTTTAGGTATTATTTTAACTATTGCTTGTAAACATTAAAATTTTCTTAAGTTATTTTTGAATTTTTTCTATTTAAATTTGTGCCACAGCTTGGCTTGCGTTCTGGTGATCAAGGATGCTCAGGTGAAGAAGACTGAAAGGTGGAGATTTGGGATTCATAGAGTGCTAAACACATATTTACCCACATCTGAGCAGAGCAAATGGAGCCGTGAATGAGCTGATTGCTGTCTGTCTTTGAGGCACTGCCATTATTCCTGTTTGAGGCACAGGAAAGCATCAGCACCATACATTGAGAAGAGAATGGTTTGTTGGGAGGCTGAACTGACACAGCTCTTGTACATTGTAGAGACACGCCTCAACATGCACAGCTTCTAGGAATTGAATAAATTTAGATCACACTCAGCAAGAGCTTGATTCTACCACAAACCTGATGGTAGTCACCCTTGTGCCATCAGGGCATGGCATCACACACAGGAGATGGAAACTTGGCAGAGAATGAGCACACTTCTCAGCCTGAATGCACCAGTGTAGTTGTACTGCTTACAGCTCAACAACTAAGCTGCTTAATCAACAGAAAATTAATGAAAGCTAAGCAGTAGCTATTGCTCTGTTTGGGTTACATTCCCTGGTAATGAACTTGCACAGAAAAAAAAAAA
>NW_024367098.1:0-2123 GCF_014805655.1 Passer montanus
GGGTTAAACATGGGTGGAAAAATGTTAAAGTTTGGGTGAAAATTGGGTAAAAATTGGGTGAAAATTGGGTGGGAAATGGATGAAAAATGGGAAAAAATGGGTTAAAAATAGCAAAAAAAGGCAAAAAAAGGGTTAAAAGATGGTGAAAAATGGGTTAAAAATTGGTGAAACTTGAGTTAAAAATGGGTTAAAATTGGTGGAAATTTTGTTAAAAATGGGTGAAAAAAGGGTTAAAATTTGGGTGAAAATTGGGTAAAAATGGATGAAAAATGGATGAAAAATCGGAAAAAAATGGGTTTGAAATAGCGAAAAAATGGCAAAAAACGGGTTAAAACCTGGTAAAAAATTGGGGGGAAATGGGTGGAAATTGGGTTAAAAATGGGTGAAAAATAGGGAGGAATTGGGTTAAAAATGGGTGAAAAAATGTTAAATTTTCGGTGAAAATTGGGTAAAAAATGGGTAAAAATGGGCAAAAAATGGCAAAAAAAGGGTTAAAAGATGGTTAAAAATTGGGGGAAAATGGGGAAATTTTGGGAAAATTCTGTAAAATTTGGCGTTAAATTTGGGCCCAAAAAACCAAATTTGGGGGAAAATTCTGTAAATTTGGGAATAAACCCTGAAAGTTTGGGTCCAAAACTCCAAATTTGGGGGGAAACTCTGTAAATTTGAGGATAATTTCTGTAAATTTTGGGAAAATTCTGTCAAATTTGGGGATAAATCCTAAAAATTTGGGTCCAAAACTCCAAAGTTTGGGATAAATTCTGAAAATTTGAGTCCAAAACTCCAAATTTTGGGGAAAATTCTGTAAATTTTGGGAAAATTCTGTAAAATTTGGGATAAATTCTGTAAATTTGGGTTCAAAACTCCAAATTTAGGGATAAATTCTGTAAATTTGGGTCCTAAACTCCAAATTTTGGGATAAATGCTTGAAATTTGGGTCCAAAACTGGAAATTTGGGGTGAACTTTGGGAAATTTGGGGTGAAATTTGGGAAATTTGAGTCCAAAACTCCAAATTTTGGGGAAAAATTCTGTAAATTTGGGGACAAATCCTGGAAATTTCACAGAATTTTCCTCCAAATTTTGGTCCAAAACCCCCAAATTTCGGTATTTTCCCCCAAATTTTGGGGTTTAATTCCCTTTTTGGGGGGTGGGCGTGGCCGGTGGGCGTGTCCCAAATGGGTTAAAATTGGTGTAAATTTTGTTAAAAATGGGTGAAAAAAGGGTTAAAATTTGGGTGAAAATTGGGTAAAAATGGATGAAAAATGGATGAAAAATCGGAAAAAAATGGGTTTGAAATAGCGAAAAAATGGCAAAAAACGGGTTAAAACCTGGTAAAAAATTGGGGGGAAATGGGTGGAAATTGGGTTAAAAATGGGTGGAAAATAGGGAGGAATTGGGTTAAAAATGGGTGAAAAAATGTTAAATTTTCGGTGAAAATTGGGTAAAAAATGGGTAAAAATGGGCAAAAAATGGCAAAAAAAGGGTTAAAAGATGGTTAAAAATTGGGGGAAAATGGGGAAATTTTGGGAAAATTCTGTAAAATTTGGCGTTAAATTTGGGCCCAAAAAACCAAATTTGGGGGAAAATTCTGTAAATTTGGGAATAAACCCTGAAAGTTTGGGTCCAAAACTCCAAATTTGGGGGGAAACTCTGTAAATTTGAGGATAATTTCTGTAAATTTTGGGAAAATTCTGTCAAATTTGGGGATAAATCCTAAAAATTTGGGTCCAAAACTCCAAAGTTTGGGATAAATTCTGAAAATTTGAGTCCAAAACTCCAAATTTTGGGGAAAATTCTGTAAATTTTGGGAAAATTCTGTAAAATTTGGGATAAATTCTGTAAATTTGGGTTCAAAACTCCAAATTTAGGGATAAATTCTGTAAATTTGGGTCCTAAACTCCAAATTTTGGGATAAATGCTTGAAATTTGGGTCCAAAACTGGAAATTTGGGGTGAACTTTGGGAAAGTTTGGGATAAATTCTGAAAATTTGAGTCCAAAACTCCAAATTTTGGGGAAAATTCTGTAAATTTTGGGAAAATTCTGTAAAATTTGGGATAAATTCTGTAAATTTGGGTTCAAAACTCCAAATTTAGGGATAAATTCTGTAAATTTGGGTCCTAA
>NW_024367099.1:0-2121 GCF_014805655.1 Passer montanus
CCTTAAAGAAGCATCAAGTAGATGAAATGGTGATACCAAACAGTGCTGACAAGTATAGACAACAATGTGACATATGCAAACTCAAAAATGTTTTCCACTGAGCAGAGATAAAGTGAGAAGGACTGGAATGTGAACTGCAACTTCGAAATTACTGAATTAACCCACTATGTTCCATAAATTCAGAAATTTAATTGCTCCAGAATTCCTTATTGGGAGTATCCAACTACACTAATCATACTGTTAGTGTTTTTTGATACTGAGATACACAAGTTTACATTAACTCTGCTGACAAACATCTCCATCTTGAGACACCAACGATATGCAAATATATGATCTTACAAAAATGAAGCTTAAAAATCATGCAATTAGTTGGGAAAATCAGACATTCTAAGATTTGAGATAAAATTCTGCTTTTTTTCTCAGCTGAATTGTGAATAGTATTGCTTCAAGTTAGATCTGGAAACTGCCTTATGATGCAGCCACAACTAATTAAATATTTACCGTTTACAACAAGGTGATGATCACAGAAGTAGAGATAATGAATTATGAAGATAACATGACAGTAAACACACCAACTGGTAAGAAAACAATTAAAACTGCTACATTGTC
This sequence comes from Passer montanus, assembly GCF_014805655.1. Classification (NCBI taxonomy): domain Eukaryota; kingdom Metazoa; phylum Chordata; class Aves; order Passeriformes; family Passeridae; genus Passer; species Passer montanus. Next base: position 610 of record NW_024367099.1, read on the forward strand.
AAATGCTGCCCTGTCACAGGAGGGCTAGGCTAGTCAGTAAAGAACTGGATGGCAATTACATTTCAGTATTTGCAAGACAAAACAACTTGGAATAACAAGAAAAGCAGGATTTGATCAGTTTGCATTGCCTAATTGAATTTGAGTGATGTAGAAAGGTCAAGTAAATATCTTCTTGCTTCTTTTATTTGAGAAGAAAATGTAGTGGAATCCATAAATTGAGCTCTGGTAAACCAAGCTTTTTAAACATCTTTTAATGCTGATAATCATAACTACTCCAGTGTAGCAGGTTCTTTCCATTTTGCAGGTCACAGTTCCCCTATATTTTCCAGCTACCTTCTATTGCTTCAAAGTGTTAAGAACTCATTCTTGAGGACTGCAGGTCTGAACACATTAATTACATTTATATGTTCCCATTTTTCTTATTCTACTTCTGAGCTTAGCATAGTTCCCTGTATTAGAATATTCTGCAGATCCAATCTTTTTTCCCTGGCAATTTTCTAAGACCCAGACAAGATTTTACAAGCAATGTACCGCATATTTAGAGACATTCTCATAAAATTTTTCATTTGTGACTGGAACAAGGTTTTAGGTAACTCTGGACAACACAGCATTCTTGTGAGTGTACAAACAGTATTGGACATACATCTACAGTAATGATACGCTAAAACTGTAATAAACAGAGAAGACAATTTTGTATTTCCACAAAATACTAATCATGATCAACACCACTGTATTTGGTGCTAATGAGCAGAGAACCAAGCATATTATATATAAGTAAATTTAAAATTTCATCTCAGAAATCAACAATGAACCATTGTATCAATACACTCAATATTGCTCAAGAAATTTCTGAAAGAAAAGACAAGCAAGCTGATCAACATAATTCTGGTTAATCTGATATTAGTCCTTAAATATACAGTTCACTCAAAGAAGAACTAATGAATAAAAATACCATTGATGCTTGATTTCCCTCCCAATACTAGCCTGATAGAAGCAATCAAATAAACTTTTTGCTTGAGCTTTCTTTAAATCTTTATCACTTCAGCATTCAGATTTTTTTACATTTACTATTTAATTATTAATAGGTTATGCAATTATAAGAGGCTTAAGAAAACATCCATTGTTTGTTTTTTCCTTTTAAAAATAATTTATATATGAAATCTCCCCTCAGCATCCACTCCCATCCACAGAGACAGGACACTGTGCTAAACACATCTCTTATTTACAAAGCCTCAGACATCCTTACTGGAACAAATTAAGTCCACAGATCTCAGTGTTAGTCTTCACAGTATTCAGCATTTCAATTCCTGTCTTAAAATACAAGATCTCTAGAGATAAACAGGATTAAACTAAAACTAGTGTAATGGCTGTAAAACTGAGCAGCTGGAAAGCAGATAAAATGCAGTTTATATTATTTGAACTGAGTCAATCCAAATCAAAATCAATATTCATCAAGGAAGTCAGAAAATCAAAAACACCTATACCAGGGCATTATTTCCTGAAAAAAAAAAA
>NW_024367100.1:0-2121 GCF_014805655.1 Passer montanus
TGTGTTTTCCTCCATTTCTGCCCCATTTCTGCCCTGCTTTTTCCCCATTTCTGCCCCATTTACCCCCATTTCCCCCATTTTGTCCCCATTTCTGCCCAATTTTCTCAATTTTTTCCCATTTTCCCCATTTCTGCCCCATTTTCTCGCATTTCCCCCCATTTCTGCACCATTTTCCTCCCGTTTTTCCTCATTTCCCCCTATTTTCCCCATTTTCCCAACTTTTCCCCATTTTGTCTCCATTTTGTCCCCATTTCAGCCCCATTTCCCCCCATTTTCCTCCCATTTTCCCCATTTCCTCCCATTTCTGCCCCATTTTTCCCCATTTCCTCCCATTTTTCCCCATTTCCTCCCATTTTTCCCCATTTCTCCCCCATTTTCCTCCTGTTTTTCCCCATTTTCCCTATTTTCCCAATTTTTTCCCATTCCCCACCCATTTTTCCTCATTTCTGCCCCATTTTCCCCCATTCCCCCCCATTTTTCCCCATTTCTCCCCCATTTTCCTCCTGTTTTTCCCCATTTTCCCTATTTTCCCAATTTTTTCCCATTCCCCACCCATTTTTCCTCATTTCTGCCCCATTTTCCCCCATTTCTGCCCCATTTCTGCCTCGTTTTTCCCCATTTTTCCCAATTTCTGCCCAAATTTTCTCAATTTTCCCCCAAATTTTCCCCATTTTCGCCCCATTTTTCCCCATTTCCCCCTATTTCTACCCCGTTTTTCCCCATTTCTGCCCCGTTTTCCTCCTGTTTTCCCCCATTCCTGCCCCATTTCCCCTCATTTTTCCCCATTTTTCCCCCGTTTCTGCCCCGTTTTTCCCATTTCTGCCCCGTTTCCGCCCGTTTTTCCCCATTTTTGCCGTTTCCCCCCCGTTTCCAGCGGGCTCCCTGCGGAACCACCAGGAGGTCGATCTCAACGTGGTCCGGATTTGCTTCCAGGCCTCGTTCCGGGACCGCGCCGGGATCCCCCGCAGCCTCAGCCCGGTGCTGTCCCAGCCCATCTTCGACAAGAGTGAGTCCCAAAATCCCCTGGATTCACCCCAAAAATATCCCGGAAATATCCCGAAAATATCCATAAATTATCCTGAAAATATCTCAGAATTATCCCCAAAAAAATCGCCTAAAAAATCCCAAATTCAGCCCCAAAATCCCCCGCAGCCTCAGCCCGGAGCTGTCCCAGCCCATCTTCCACAAGAGTGAGTCCCAAAATCCCCTGGATTCACCCCAAAAATATCCCGGAAATATCCCGAAAATATCCATAAATTATCCTGAAAATATCTCAGAATTATCCCCAAAAAAATCGCCAAAAATATCCCAAATTCAGCCCCAAAAACCCCCCGCAGCCTCAGCCCGGAGCTGTCCCAGCCCATCTTTGACAAGAGTGAGTCCCAAAATCCCCCGGATTCACCCCAAAAATACCCCTGAAATATCCTGGAAATATCTCAGAATTATCCCCCCAAAAAAATCGCCAAAAATATCCCAAATTCAGCCCCAAAAATCCCAAATTCAGCCCCAAAATCCCCCTCAGCCTCAGCCCGGTGCTGTCCCAGCCCATCTTCGACAAGAGTGAGTCCCAAAATCCCCCAAACCCACCCCAAAAATACCCCTGAAATATCCCAAAAATTCCCCAAAAATTTCCTGAAAATTCCAAATAATTCCCCAAAAATTCCCGAAAATTCCAAAATAATTCTCCAAAAATTTCCCAAAAATTCCCAAAAATTTCCAAAATTTCCAAAATAATTCCCCCAAAATTCCAAAATAATTCCCCGAAAATTCCCCAAAAATTCCCAAAAAAATCCCCAAAAATTCCTCAAAAAATTCCCCAAAAATTCCCCAGAAATTCCAAACTAATTCCCCAAACTTTCCCCAAAATTCCAAAATAATTCCCCAAAAGTTCCTCAAAATTTTCCCAAAAATTCCAAAATAATTCCCAAAAAATTGCCTGAAAATTCCAAAATCATTCCCTGAGAATTCTAAAGTAATTCCCCAAAAATTCCCCAAGAATTCCCCAAAAATTCTTCAAAAAGTCCAAAATAATTCCCCAAAAATTCCCAAAAATTCCCCAAGAATTCCCCAAAAATTCTTCAAAAAGTCCAAAATAATTCCCCAAAAATTCCCAAAAATTCC
>NW_024367101.1:0-2162 GCF_014805655.1 Passer montanus
GCAAAGAAATCCTATGTATGCTTTAGTTTATTAAAAGCAGAATTGAACTTGCTATTAAGGTACTGCTCTGAGCGTGTCTGTCTAATTATGTGGGCCCCCAAAGTGAAACAAAATCCCTTCTGTTTCATCTTGGGTGTGTTATCAGTTTTGATTGGCATGTGTGTATCAAAAAAGAAGGGTTTTAAAAATACTGACCACCTTCTTCTTATTCCCCTTTTGGAAGTGCCAGTTTGGAGCTCTGGCAGTTCACTGCTCCCTTTTGGAGAACCTGAAAACAAAGACCAGTGTACTCTGTTCTTGTCAGACACAGACATTTTCCCACCTCCTGTATAAATCCTGTGCTCCTCCTGCATCTTCTGAAACTCTCATATTTATGAGCAGACAAATAATCTGTTCCTCAAAGACTTCCATGCATTCCCTTGCCCTCCACTTGTACCTGCAAAGCGATTGTGATTCCAGCTGTGTCACTGTTAAATATGCCATTAATTACCTCAGGAAGGCATCAGACCATACTCAGAACAGACTGTAAACATTTGATGTCATTAGGTAATGCACTGAGGCTGTTTTTAGTGCCATAACAGCTCTATTTATATACTGTGCTGCATAATTAGCTACTAATGAGGCTCTAACTTTCACTGCTGTAAGGCCTAGATAGCTGTTCCTCTTTCAATGAATTCATTTTTGCTGTCTCATTAACACACTAAAAAACCTGCAAATTGTGTTTTAATTAAACGCTAAACTACCTCTGTCTGGAGAAACTAATGAACAGATACACTCCAAGGGAGATGCAAGAATGTTGCCAGTCAAGAGGACAAATTCCTTGCCAGAAGAGCAACATGAAAAGATAACACAGCTCACTCTCTTATTTCAAGGGCAGGCTCTTCTCTACTTTCTCCCTTTTTTCCCCTTAATTTTCTTTTTTTATACCTTCAGCAAGGCTGCCTACTCTCAGATTGACAAATTGCAAGCCAGACCCTAAGGAACAGCAAGACTGTCTTAAAATCACGAGGTGTGTGTATTTTGAGCCTTCCTGATGCTTGCTGTTCCCATCAGTCTTCTGGATCACACTTCCTGGCTCTTTCCTGTAGCTGCAAGGGCTGAAAACACCCCAGCAGAAACTCATCTAACTCCACGACTCCACAACCACTGCAATAAAATCATGAGCACTGACCACAGAGCTTCATTTCCTGACTGCTGAGGGCACTTCAAGCAGTTCATCAAGGGACATTGTCAAATACAGCAAGTCACCAGGTGGAAACAAGGTTTGAAATACACTGGGGAAGGAAGAGCATCCCACTAATCTGACCAACACCCACACAGAGGCAACTGATTGTACAGCGCTCCAGTGCTGGAAACAGACACTCAGGTTTTTCAAAAAGACCTCTTAAGGCAACATAAAAGTCAAATGGAAAATGACATTCAGAACTCATGTTCCACACTGTATTAAAGCACTGTGAACACATCCATCTGCAAGGAAATAACCCAGGAGCAGGACAGAACAAACAGCAATTAACACAGGAGAGAAGGAAGCAGCACTTTGAAACAGTACAGACAGTTCTAGGAATATTCAGGAACAAGTTCCCCTAAGATCCTACAATTAGTGGCAAAGAAGGGACTGCATAGTTCTTCCTGGAAATTGCTGACAGGAGCTGTCTCAGAGAAATACAGGGGGGAAAAGATCACCATGTAAAGGTTTCTGGATTAACTGCCTGCTTCCCCTGCAAACACAGGATGTTGAACTTGCTGTTCTGCCTCACTTCATGGGATAACTGGGAGCTCACTTCTTGGGATGATTGGAAGGTCACCTAGAAGATGACACCAGACCCCTATACACTGCCAGGAGTTCTGGTTTTCAGTCTTAAATTCAGTACTTCATTCCCGTTTCCTTCATGTGAGGAGGTTCTTAATCCCTCATTAAGGGTTTTCCTAATATTCAACTAAGTGGCAGATATTAGGAATGCTTAGCAGCCTACACTCCCTAAAGATGAAAATCCAAATTAAGCCAAATTAATTAAGAATTAATTCCCTTTAAATCACAGGCCAAATTTCTCTTGCTGATCAGTTATTTGTGGCATGAAATGATTTACAGGCCACGTGAGCAGATTAATTTAGGTGACAAAAGTGATTTCAACCCTCATCAGAAATTTTCCATCCTGTTTTTT
>NW_024367102.1:0-1324 GCF_014805655.1 Passer montanus
TGGCAGCAGTGACTAGACTACCTTTCTTACACCAGACAAGAACCCTTTTTAAGCCTTTCTTTTGTTTTGTTTCTTGTGTTCAATAACATTCTGCTTGACTGCTGAACATCATTGGACTGAAGTTTGTGTTTACATAGTGATTTACTAGGTGCCTGATAATCCAGTATCCCAACACAACTGCTTTTCTAGTTGTTAAATACAATTACCAGAAAATTGCCTGTGGAACAAAACTGTAGCTTTTATTTTCTTAAGGCAGAGTATGTTTGGAAAAACAGAGAGGTATGTTTAAGGTACATGAAAATGATTTAGGAACAGGATTTGTTTGCATAAAAAAAATAAAACTATTTAAAATGTGCAGTTTCAAGACTGTATTTCAAATTCAGATGAGATAAGATGGCAGCTGTGAATGCAATTTCTGAAATATTTATTTTCTAGATATTTCGCCATGAAAAAGAAATAATAAAATTAAAGTTGGAAATTCAGAGAGGAGAAGATCTTCATAGACGTCTGGAGAGTGCCCTGTCATTTGCTAGACAAGAGGCTCGAATACAGATGTATTGTACAGAGAATGAGCTGTATGATGTAAAAAGCAAAGTTTCGGAACTTCAAGGTAACTTTCAAAAAAAAAAAGAGAAATCATAGACCAGAGGCTCCATCAGTCCCAAGTCATTTTGCACAAGGCTTTACAGTTTCAGCCTTTTTTGAAGGTCTCTTATTTTCCCACGTCTTATTCATCTGCTTCTGTAAGCTCATAAGAGTTTACAAAACCCTTGCTGTCTCATATGAATTAAATATAACCTGCTAAGCCTATCAATATCCTTGCTCCTTACCTTCTGTTATTCCTTCCCTCAGGGTGTACAGAATTGTAATTAAGGTGTCCCTCTCCACTTCCTGCTTATCACTGTGCCAGTAATTCTTCCTTTCCATTTCAGGGAAAAAAAAAAAAAATTTAAACCTGTTCATTTGTTTTTACTTTTTCCAAAAATTTTTTCTCTCCCTCCAGGAGTTCTCATTGTTCTGCTTTTTTCTTTCACCTTTTCAGATATTTCTAGCTTTTTGTTGCTCATAGCTGGCCTCTTCATGTCATCTTTGGTTTTGGTTTTATACAAATAATGTGTCATCACAGTAGTGTGTGGAAAGGAAGGGTTTTACCAACACATTTTTTCTCCCTACTAGTTTTGCATTCAGAAACTCAAATTTTCTTAATTCTTCTCAAACAGAGAGAGATTTCTCACCTTTAAAAGCCAGGGAGATATTTTTGGTTTTGGTTTTTTTTTTCGTTTTTTTTTTTTTTTTTTTTTTTTTTTTGTTTTTTTTTGGTTTT
>NW_024367103.1:0-2112 GCF_014805655.1 Passer montanus
ACTCCCCCCAGACCCCCCACTCACCATGGCCACCTCCTTCTTGAGGTCGTCGAGGTCGCGGGTCTTGCTCTTGCCCTTTTTGGGGGACTCCTTGTCGCCCCCCTTGTCCTGCGTGGTGGCCACGCGGTAGCTGTCGGAGCCGCCGAACTGGGGGGGGCCGTTACTGGGGGGCCCCAAAGCCCCCCGCCCCCGGCGGCGGCCCCGCAGCCCCGGAACGGGCCCAAAACGGCCCCAAAAACGGGAGGGAAACACCCCAAAACCACCCCAAATATAGCAAAGAAATACCCCAAAATATCCCTAAAAACGGGAGGGAAACACCCCAAAACCCACCCAAAATATGGCAGAGGAATACCCCAAAATATCCCTAAAAATGGGAGAGAAACACCCCAAAACCACCCCAGAATATGGCGGAGAAATAACCCAAAATACCCCCAAAATAACAGAGAAACACCCCTAAAAACGGGAGGGAAACACCCCAAAACCACCCCAGAATATGGCGGAGAAATAACCCAAAATACCCCCAAAATAACAGAGAAACACCCCAAAAAACGGGAGAGAAATACCCCAAACCCCACCCAGAATATGGCGGAGAAATCCCACAAAATATCCCTAAAAACGGGAGAGAAACACCCCAAAACCCACCCAAAATATGGCAGAGAAATAACCCAAAATATCCCAAAAATAACAGAGAAACACCCCAAAAAACGGGAGAGAAATACCCCAAAACCCACCCAGAATATGGCAGAGAAATAACCCAAAATAACAGAGAAACACCCCAAAAAACGGGAGAGAAACACCCCAAAATATCCCTAAAAATGGGAGAGAAATACCCCAAAATAACCCCAAAATATGGCAGAGAAATACCCCAAAAAACGGGAGAGAAACACCCCAAGACACCCCCAAAATATGGTGGAGAAATACCCCAAAATACCCCCAAAATAACAGAGAAATACCCCAAAAAACGGGAGAGAAATACCCCAAACCCAACCACGAAATATGGCAAAGAAATACCCCAAAATATCCCAAAAAATGGGAGAGAAACACCCCAAAATATCCCTAAAAACGGGAGAGAAACACCCCAAAATATGGCAGAGAAATAACCCAAAAAACGGCACAGAAACACCCCAAAACATCCCAATACAACAGAAACACCCCAAAAATGGGAGATAAATACCTCAAAAATATACCTAAAAACGGGAGAGAACCCACCCCAAAATATGGCAGAGAAATACCCCAAAATCCCCCCAAAATGACATTGAAATACCCCAAAATACCCCCCAAAAATCACACAGAAACACCCCAAACACCCCCTCTAAAATGACACAGAAATACCCCAAAATACCCCCCAAAAATCACACAGAAATACCCCAAAATCCCCCCAAAATAAGGCAGAAAAATCCCCCAAAATCCCCCCAGAATTAGCACAGAAATACCCCAAAATCACACAGAAATACCCCAAAAATGGCACAGAAATGCCCCCAAACCCCCCCAAAATACGGCTCAGAAATCTCCCCAAAACTGCCCCCCAAAACCTCCCCAAAATGGCAGAGAAATCCCCCAAAACACCCCCCTAAAATAGCACAGAAATCCCAAAAAAAAGGCACAGAAATGCCCCAAAAAAATACCATAAAAATACCCCAAAAATGGCACAGAAATGCCCCCAAACCCCCCCAAAATACGGCTCAGAAATCTCCCCAAAACTGCAGGAAACGCCCCAAAAAAAACCCCCAAAAAATCCTAAAAATGGGAGTGGAGAAATCCAGGAACCCCAAAATCCCCGGATTCCCCCCCAAAAAATCCCCAAAATTCCTCCTCTGAACCCTAAAGTCCCCAAACTCCCCCCAAAATTCCCCAAATTTCCTCCCCAGAAACCCAAAAAATCTCCAAATTGGCCCCAAAAATCCCCAAATTTCCCCCCAAAAAATAAAAAAAATAATCCCCAAATTCCCCCCAAAAATCCCCAAATTTCGTCCCTCAGGACCCCCAAAAATCCCCAAATTTCCCAAATTTCCTCCCTGGGACCCCAAAATCCACAAATTTCGCCCCAAAAATCCCCAAATTTCGCCCCCAGGGCCCCAAAATCCCCAAATTTCGCCCCAAATCCCCCCCCCA
>NW_024367104.1:0-8529 GCF_014805655.1 Passer montanus
TTATTTTTCAGAAGGCACACATAAACCATTGCACATGAGGACCATGAGGTGACCACAGTGATGGCACCACACTTCCCCAAATTTGGGTCAAGTCTTCAGCCCTCCCTGACATGAAGCATCAACAGAAAACCTTGACCTCTTAGTATTTGCAATTAAAAGTTGCCAGCACAGGTGGACAGGGTCTCAGGAGCAGGATATGGAATTGCATCATTCCACAAAGGCACAGACCTAGCAGGTCAAGGAAAGACAGAGGAGCTCACTGAGGCTCCATTAGTAATTATTTGCTTACAGGAACACAATGTTAACAATTACAGCTTACGTGTTATGAAACTTGTGGCTTCAATGAGGAATAAGCTAATTGATGTCAGAGACAACCTGGGAAAAAGAGGATCAAGGCCAGTTTGTTGTTTCTTTACTGGATTTCTTAACAACATCAAGGAATACAGTTTAAATGGCAGAGTACATTGGCATATAAATTTGAGAAATCCAAATGGATCGTAATACTAGATTAGGTTCATCCTGAACTTCCTCTAATTTTAAATATGCTCTCTCTTGATTCCATTCAAGACACAAGTCCAGGAGGTCTCTTTCATCCATCAGGAACCGCTCCCAGGCATTGGGATCTAGCCAAGCTATAGCAGAAGGACCTCCCCAGGACATCATTAGCACCCTCAGCACTCCTGGGTGCAACACAATGACTGATGGACATCCAGCGGCACAGAACAGAGTCCCAGTCTTCACAAGGCATCGGCAAAACACAGCACATGAGTGTCACAAAATGACATCACTGATGACATTGGAAATCACAAGACCTCTGGTTGTTTATTCAGCCATTCCTGACAATATGGAACAATCAAATCGACCCAAATACCAAATTATTAAAGCTGCAGCCAAGGTCAGAGGGACACAGCCTCGAGAGTAGAACATGGAATTGCAGAATGGCATGAATGAAAACACTCCCCACCTCATGAATCACCAGGCTGGGCCAGCCAAGAGCTGCTGCCTGCACAATGCCCCAAGGCCATGGCACAAGGCTGTCCCGCCCCTCCAGAACCAGCATAAAAGCCAGCCCAGAGCCTCTCTCCCTCACACACTTCACCTCAAGCCTTCTGCTCCTGCCGACAACCAGGTGAATCTCAATACCCTCCCAGACCCTCCTGCAACCCTGGTCTCTCTCTTCCAGCATGCTCAGCCACAGCCTCTGCAGCCTTCATGCCTCTCCAGAACCCCGGGATTTGTGTACACTAATGACACCACCTTGTCCATCCTCAACCCCTGGGAGTCCCAGCATTCTCAGTTTCTCATCCAGGAATGATTCCCCAGATTCTCTGCACTCTTGGAGGTTCTCAAACGGTCACTATTCAATAATTCGCAAAGGGAACTTTATTTTCACATTGGGGAGACTAGAATTGCACACAGCACCTCACATGGGACCTCACCAGTGCTCAGAAGGCACCAAGAGTCTCCTCATCACATCATCCCCCTGCCTCATCACAACAATTCTATCCAGTCCTGGTATGAAGACTGGGGTAGCCCTTTCCCACAACGATACAGTGACACCTCCTGCCCATTCCTTCTAACCCAGAACTACTCTGAAAGGCATTTTCAGAGAGGAAAACAATTGTTCCAAGTGATGCCCACATATTTCTTCCTATATGGCATGAATCCTCACGTGAAAAGACACTTGTCAGCTGCCCTTGCTGAAGTCCAGCAGATGTCCAGAACCCAGCAATTTTTCAGCGTTGGCCCAGTGGATGCAACTCCTGTGCTACAGCACTGGGGACTTGCTGTCATCTGGGCTTTGGGACACTGACCACAAGCCACAGGCCCCAGACCTTCAGACCTTTATCAGTTCCCTACGCTGGGCACGGACACCAGCTGGGCGTGCCTGGGTTGTTGAGGCTCATGCAATGCTTGTGTCCCACAACCCTGGGCAACCTCCCGATCCTCATGCAGACAGTCACAAGTGGCCTCAGCCTTTGGCACTCAGCCCAAGGGATGACTGAAATTATCAAAGCGTCTGAGGCTAGACTATCATCCAAGCACCACTAAACATGTCCAAATTGAAAGCGAGGTCTGGGATCAGCCTCTGCCAACAGGGGATAAATGTGTGGAGGAATGGAAGGCAATGGAAGATGCAACATCTCCTCCTTGGCACAGTTGCAAATCCCAGGCCAGCCAATCATAACTGAGAGTTATTTGGGGTAATTTTTCTGATGGCACTCGCAAATCATGGCACACGAGGGCCGTGAGGTGATCACAGTGATAGCACCACACCTCTCCAAAGTTTGGGTCACGTCTTCAGCCCTCCTGGACAGGAACGAGCAACACAAAACTTTGACCTCTTGGTAGTCGCAATTAAAAGTTGCCAGCACAGGTGGACAGGGCCTCAGGAGCAGGATATGGAATTGCAGCATTCCAAAAAGGCACGCACCAACCTTGTCAGGGAAGGACAGAGGAGCTAACTGTAGCTCCATTAGTAATTATTTCTTTAAGGAACACAATGTTAACAATTACAGGTTAAGAGTTATGAAGTTATGAAATTTATGGCTTGAATGCAGAATAAGATAATTGATGTCACACATAGCCTGGGAAAAAAGAGACCAAGTCCAGTTTGTTGTTTCTTTACTGGATTCCTCAACGACATAAAGGAATATAGTTTAAATGGCAGAGTGCATTGTCATATAAATTTGAGAAATCCAAATGGACCGTAATACTAGGTTAGGTTCATCGTGAACTTCCTCTAATTTTAAATGTGCTCTCTCTTGATCCCATTCCATACGCAAGGCCAGAAGCTCTCTTTCATCTATCAGGAACCGCTCCCAGGCATTGGCATCTTATCAAGCTATAGCAGAATGACCTCCCCAGGACATCATTAGCACCCTCAGCACTCCTGTGTGTAACAGAATGACTGATGGACATCCAGCGGCACAGAACAGAGTCCCAGTCTTCACAAGGCACCGGCAAAACACAGCACATGAGTGTCACAAAATGACATCACTGATGACATTGCAAATCACAAGACCTCTGGTTGTTTATTCAGCCATCCCTGACACATATGGAACAACAAAATCAACGCAAGTACCAAATTATTAAAGCTGCCGTCAAGGTCAGATGGGCACAGGCTCAAGAGGAGGACATGGAATTGCATGAATGAAAACATTCCCCACCTCATGACTCAGCAGGCTGGGCCAGCCATGAGATGCTGCCTTCAAAATGCCCCAAGGCCATGGGACAAGGCTCTCCCGCCCCTCTAGAACCAGCATAAAAGCCAGCCCAGAGCCTCTCTCCCTCACACACTTCTCCTGACTCCTGCTCCTGCTGACAACCAGGTGAGTCTCAATCCCCTCCCAGACCCTCCTGCTCCTGAAAACCTGGTCTCTCTCTTCCACCCCACTCAGCCCCAGGTACAGCGGCTCTCGTGCATCCCCACAGCCCCACAAATGCCTCTACACTCCCTCACCCTCATGCATCACCACTCCTCACACCCCCATAACCCTACCCTGCCTCATCCCCTCTCTTTCAGGCACCGTCCACACCGGCTACAACTGCTAAGGGATCTCAGCACCACCCCTGACACCACCGGCTCTGGGTTCTGACAGCAGCTCCTGCAAGCAAAGCACCTGTGTTGGTCATTTTCCTACCTGCAACTCACACCACATCCTGTCTTCTCCTTTCTTCTGTCTCTTCATTCCTGTGCCTCAATAAAGTTGTTCTGCATCACAGCCTCATACGCTTCCTGTTCTTCTGTAATTCCAGTGGTCTCACATCATTACCAAGCACATTCCACACCTCAACAGGCCTTTGGAGTATGTGCAACATCACCTTCCCTCACAAATATGTCACAACAACTAATAAAAACATCTGGCATAGGAAGCACAGGAGGGGACACCTTCCAGAATATGACACAAACCCATCACTGGTTAGACCAAAGTCTTGGACACATCCATGCTCTCCTGGGTACAGCGCTGCTCTGGTCAATCCCTCTCAGAACACACTTGGCAAACTCTCTTCCCCACCAGGACACTTAAACCCCTCCAGCAATAAGAGTCCCCAAATCCTCCACTTGGCTAGGAAATCTGGAGTGCAAGTGCTTCACCTTCCCTGCTCCAGCAAGACCAACATGAGCAGGATTCGCAGCATCATGGAATGTTCAGTATTGGCTCTCCCAGGATCAACAGTCCAACACCTTTTCCACTCTGTGTCCCCCCTGAAAATGACACATTCTTAACTTCTTTAGTAATTGAATTCCATCTTTTTTCCCTCTGCCCTTGACCACTTTTCCTGCACATGTGCATGGCTGAGAACAGCCAGGGTTGTTCAACCTCATTCTCTACAATCAGGGATTTACACACACTAATGACACTCCGCTATCCTCCCTCATCCCCTGGGAGTTCCAGCATTCACAGTTTCTCATGCAGGAATGATTCCCCAGCTGCTCTGGAATCTTGGTGGTTCTGAACTGGTCACTATTCACTAATTCACTAATTAACTTCATTTTCACATTGGGGAGTCTAGCATTGCACACAACATCTCACATGGCACCTCACCAGTGCTCAGAAGACACCAAGAGTCTTCTCATCACATCATCCCTGCCTCATCATAACAATTCTCCCCAGTCCTGATCTAGACACAGGCGATACCTTTTCCCACAATGATACAGGGACACCTCCTGCCCAGTTCCTTTAACCCAGAACTACTCTGAAAGGCATTTTCAGTGTTGAACGCAATTGTTCCAGGTGACACCCAGGTGTTTCTTCCTACCTGACATGAATCCTCACATGAAAAAATATTTGGCAGCTGCCCTTGCTGAACTCCAGCAGATGTCCACAACTCATCAAGTTTTCAGTGTTGGCCCAGTGGATGCCACTCCTGGGCTAAAGCACTGGAGATTTGCTGCCGTCTGGACTTAGGGAACCAGACCACAAGCCACAGGCCCCAGACCTTCAGACCTTTCTCTGTCCACTACATTGGGCACTGACACCAGCTGAACTCACCTGGGTTGTTGAGGCTCATGCAATGCTTGTGTCCAACAACCCTGGGCAACCTCCAAATCCTCATTCCAACAATCACAAGTGGCCTCAGCCTTTGGCACTCAGCCCAAGGGATGAATGAAAATATCAAAACCTTTGCGGTTAGACTATCATCCAAGCACCACTGAACATGTCCCAATTGAAAGTGAGGTCTGAGGTCAGCCTTTGCCAACTGGGATATATGCGTGGAGGCATGGAAGTCAATGGAAGGTGCAACATCTCCTGCTCGGCACAGCTGCCAATCCAAATCCAGCCTATCAGAACTGCGAGAAATTTGGGGCACTTTTTCAGAAGGCACCCTCAAACCACGGCACAAAAAGGCCGTGGGCTGTCCACAGTGATGACACCACACCTCTCCAAAGCTTGGGTCACATCTCCAGCTATCCCTGACTGAAATCATCAGCAGAAAACTTTGACCACTTGGTAGTTGCAATTAAAAGGTGGGCAGAGCCTCAGGAGCAGGTGGACAGGGCCTCAGGAGAAAGATATGGAATTGCATGATTCCAAAAGAACACCAACCCACCTCGTCAAGGAAGGACAGAGGAGCCCACTGAGGTTCCATTAGTAATTATTTGCTTACAGGAACACAATGTTAACAATTACGGGTTATGACCTATGAAACTTGTGGCTTCAATGAGGAATAAGCTAATTGACGTCACAGACGATCTCGGAAAAAAAAGATCAGGCCCAGTTTCTTGTTTCCTTAATGGATTCCTTAATAACGTCAAGGAATACAGTTTAACTGGCAGAGTACATTGTCACATAAATTTCAGAAATCCAAATGGACCACAACACTGGAACATGTTCAGCCTGAACAGCCTCTAATTTTAAATATGCTCTCTCTTGATCCCCTTCAAGACACAAGACCAGGACGTCTCTTTCATTCATCAGGAACAGCTCCCAGGCATTGGGATCTTGCCAAGCTACAGCAGAAGGAACTCCCCAGGGCATCAGTAGCACCCTCAGCATTTCTGGGTGCAACACAATGACTGATGGACATCCAGTGGTTTCAGAAGCAAGTCCCAATCTTCACAAGGCACCCACAAACCATAGCACACGAGGGCCAAACAATAACAGCACTAATGATATTGCAAATCTCCACGGCTCTGGTTGATTATTCAGCCTTCCCTGACATACAAGGAACAATCAAAACAACACACATACCAAATTATTAAAGCTGCTGCCAAGGTCAGATGGACACAGCATCAAGAACAGGACATGGAATTGCAGAATGGCATGAAGGAAAACACTCCCCACCTCATGACTCAGCAGGTGGGGCCAGCCATGAGATGCTGCCTGCAAAATGCCCCAAGGCCATGGCACAAGGCTGTCCCACCCCACCACGATCAACATAAAAGCCAGCCCAGAGCCTCTCTCCATCACACACTTCTCCTGACTCCTGCTCCTGCTGACAACCAGGTGAGTCTCAATCCCATCCCAGACCCTCCTGCTCCTGCACCCCTGGTCCCTCTCTTCCACCCCACTCAGCCCCAGCTACAGCGGCTCTCATGCATCCCCATAGCCCCACAAATGCCTCTACACTCCCTCACCCTCATGCATCACCACTCCTCACACCCCCATAACCCTACCCTGCCTCACCCCCTCTCTTTCAGGCACCGTCCACACCACACGCATGGCTTGCTACGACCGCTGCCGACCCTGCAGACCCACCCCGCTGGCCAACAGCTGCAACGAGCCCTGTGCCCTGCAATGCCAGGATTCCCGTGTCATCATCGACCCTGCCCCTGTGCTGGTCACCCTGCCAGGACCCATCATGACCTCCTTCCCCCAGAGCACCGCTGTCGGATCCACCTCCTCCGCTGCTCTGGGCACTGAGCTCAGTGTGCAGGGACAGCCCATCTCTGGTGGATTTGGCTACGGCCTTGGCTATGGCCGTGGATTTGGCTATGGCTGTGGTTTCGGCTACGGGCAGGGCTATGGCTATGGCCTGGGCTGCTATGGCAGAAGGAGCTATGGCTACAACTGCTAAGAGATCTCAGCACCAGCCCTGACACCACCAGCTCTGGGTTCTGGAAACCAGTCCTGCAAGCAAAGCACCTTTGTTGGTCATTTTCCTACTTGTACCTCTCACCAGATCCCAACTTCTCCTTTCTTCTGTCTCTTCATTCCTGTGCCTCAATAAAGTTGTCCTGCATCAAAGCCTCATATGCCTCCTGTTCTTCTGTAATTCCAGTGGTCTCACAGTCTTACTAAGCACATTCGAGACCTCAACAGGCCTTTGGGCTACGTGCAACAACACACTCCCTCACAAATATGTCACAACAACTAATAAAAACATCTGGCATAGGAAGCACAGGAGGGGACACCTTCCAGAATATGACACAAACCCATCACGGGATCAACCAATGTCTTGGACACATCCATGCTCTCCTAGGTACAGCTCTGGTCAAGTCACTCCCGGTCAGAACACACTTGGCAAACTCTCTTCCCCACCAGGACACTTGAACCCCTCCAGCAATAAGAGTCCCCAAATCCTCTACTTGGGCAGGAAATCTGGAGTGCAAGTGCTTCAACTTCCCTCCTCCAGCAAGACCAACATGAGCAGGATTCCCAGCACCATGGAATGTTCAGTATTGGCTCTCCAAGGGCCAACAGTCCAACATCTTTTCTACTCCGTGACCACCCTCACAATGAGAAATTCTTCACTTCTTTAGCAATTGCATTCCATCTGTTTTCCCTTTGCCCTTGACCTCTTGTCCTGCACATGTGCACTGCTGAGAACAGCCAGTCCTGTTCACCTTCATTCCCTGCCATCCCGGATTTGTGCACTCTGATGACACCCCCCTTATCCACCCTCTTCCCTTGGGAGTCCCAGCTCTCTCCACTTCTCATCCAGGAATGATTCCCCAGCACCTCCAGAATCTTGGAGTTTCTGAAATGGTCGCTGTTAATTAATTCACTAAGATGACTTCATTTTCACATTGGGGTGACTAGAATTGCACACAACACCTCACATGGGACATCATCAGCGCTCAGAAGGCACCAAGAGTCTCCTCATCACATCATCTCCCTGCCTCATCACAACCATTCTCCCCAGTCCTGATCTGGAGACAGGCAGTGCCTTTTCCCACAACGATACAGGGACACATTCTGACTCATTCCTTCTAACCCAGAACTACTCTCAAAGGTGTTTTCAGACATGAAAATAATTGTTCTGAGTGACACTCAGATATTTCTTCCTACCTGGCATGAATCTTCAGGTGAAAAAACACTTAGCAGCTGAACTTGCTAGAAGTCCAGCACACGTCCAGAAGGCAGCAAGTTTTCAGTGTGGGCCCAGGGATCAGCATGGAGGACTTGCTGCAATCTGGACTTTGGGACAGTGACCACAAGTCACAGGCCCCAGCCCTTCAGACCTTTCTCTGTCCACTACGTTGGGCACGGACACCAGCTGGACTCACCTGGGTTGTTGAGGCTCATGCAATGCTGGTTTCCAACAACTCTGGGCCACATCCAAATCCTCCTTCCAACAATC
>NW_024367104.1:9041-39400 GCF_014805655.1 Passer montanus
GTTATGAAACTTGTGGCTTCAATGAGGAATAAGCTAATTGATGTCTGAGACAACCTGGGAAAAAGAGGATCAAGGCCAGTTTGTTGTTTCTTTACTGGATTTCTTAACAACATCAAGGAATACAGTTTAAATGGCAGAGTACATTGGCATATAAATTTCAGAAATCCAAATGGACCGTAATACTGGATTAGGTTTGGCCTGAACTTCCTCTAATTTTAAATGTCCTCTCTCTTGATCCCATTCCAGACACATGGCCAGGAACTCTCTTTCATCCATCAGGAACCGCTCCCAGGCATTGAGATCTTGCCAAGCTACAGCAGAATGACCTCCTCAGGACATCATTAGCACCCTCAGCATTCCTGGGTGCAACACAATGACTGATGGACATCCAGCGGCACAGAACAGAGTCCCAGTCTTCACAAGGCACCGGCAAAACACAGCACATGAGTGTCACAAAATGACATCACTGATGACATTGGAAGTCACAAGACCTTATTTGTTTATTCAGCCATCCCTGACACATATGGAACAACAAAATCGACCCAAATACGAAATTATTAAAGCTGCTGCCAAGGTCAGATGGGCACAGCCTCAAAATGAGGACATGGAATTGCATGAAGGAAAACACTCCACCACTCATGACTTACCAGGCTGAGCCAGGCAAGACCTGCTGCCTGAAAAATGCCCCAAGGCCATAGAACAAGGCTGTCCCCCCCTCCAGAACCAGCATAAAAGCCAGTCCAGAGCCTCTCTCCCTCACACACTTCTCCTGACTCCTTCTGCTCCTGCTGACAACCAGGTAAGTCTCAATCCCCTCCCAGACCCTCCTGCCCCTCTCTTCCAGCACACTCAGCTGTAGCCTCAGCAGCCCTCACACCACCCCATAGCCCACAACAGCCTCCACACTCCCTCACCCTCCTGCATCACCACCCCTCACACTCCACACCTCTTCCCTGCCTCACCTCCTCTGTTCCAGGCACCCCCCTCACCACACCCATGGCCAGCAACAGCCTCTGCCGACCCTGCAGACCCACCCCGCTGGCCAACAGCTGCAATGAGCCCTGTGCCCTGCAATGCCAGGATTCCCGCGTCATCATCGACCCTGCCCCTGTGCTGGTCACCCTGCCAGGACCCATCATGACCTCCTTCCCCCAGAGCACCGCCGTCGGATCCACCTCCCCCGCTGCCGTGGGCACTGAGCTCAGTGCCCAGGGACAGCCCATCTCTGGTGGATTTGGTGGCTTTGGCCTTGGCTACGGCCTTGGCTACGGCCTTGGCTATGGCCGTGGATTTGGCTATGGCTGTGG
Source organism: Passer montanus (assembly GCF_014805655.1). NCBI lineage: Eukaryota > Metazoa > Chordata > Aves > Passeriformes > Passeridae > Passer > Passer montanus. The sequence continues at coordinate 10,349 of NW_024367104.1, forward strand.
TTTCGGCTACGGGCAAGGCTATGGCTATGGCCTGGGCTGCTATGGCAGAAGGAGCTATGGCTACAACTGCTAAGGGATCTCAGCACCACTCCTGACACCACCAGCCTGGGCCTCTGACAACAGCTCCTGCAAGCAAAGCACCTTTGCTGGTCATTTTCTTTCTTGTACCTCTCACCAGATCCCAACTTCTCCTTTCTTCTGTCTCATCATTCCTGTGCCTCAATAAAGTTGTCCTGCAACAAAGCCTCATACGCCTCCTGCTCTTCTGTAATTCCAGTGGTCTCACAGCCTTACCATGCACATTGCACGCCTCAACAGGCTTTTGGGCTACGTGCAACAACACCTTCTGTCGGAACCCAGAGCTTCTCTCTGGATGCCCTGGATGTCTCAAAGCCTTGGCAGGGGCTCGGAGACCCTGGCAGGAAGCCAAAGACACCTGGAAATTCGATCTTAACTCATGGAGCAAATTGCCAACCTTATATGAAGAATTACAGGCCACAAAAGTTTAAGTGGCAGAGGGTGAAGGAAAAAACTTTGGAGCACTGTACAGGGGGGTTTTTGCATGTTGTACACGGGGGTTTGAAATTCTGTACATGGGGGTCAAGGGTTCTGAGATGGAGGGATTTGGGCGTGTCCTGTCCTTCTTCTTTCTCCTCCTTCACATCCATGTTCAGAATGATGTTGGCATGTGTGGATTGGTTCATAGTGAAGGTGCACTTGCCAACAACAAGGGCGAAAAGTATTGGAAATTGAAGGTAAATATCTTATACGTAGTTTTCACTATAAAAGAGACAACCGCCCCGTGGGCGGGAGAGAGTGCCCTTGGCTGTCTTGCTGATCAGACCTCGGCTGGACAGACAGAAAAACTCTGTAGATAAGATCCAGGACATCTCTCTGGATGCCCTGGATGTCTCAAAGCCCTGGCAGGGGCTCGGAGACCCTGGCAGGAAGCCAAAGACACCTGGAAATTCGATCTTAATTCATGGAGCAAATTGCCAACCTTATATGAAGAATTACAGGCCACAAAAGTTTAAGTGGCAGAGGGTGAAGGAAAAAACTTTGGAGCACTGTACAGGGGGGTTTTTGCATGTTGTACACGGGGGTTTGAAATTCTGTACATGGGGGTCAAGGGTTCTGAGATGGAGGGATTTGGGCGTGTCCTGTCCTTCTTCTTTCTCCTCCTTCACATCCATGTTCAGAATGATGTTGGCATGTGTGGATTGGTTCATAGTGAAGGTGCACTTGCCAACAACAAGGGCGAAAAGTATTGGAAATTGAAGGTAAATATCTTATACGTAGTTTTCACTATAAAAGAGACAACCGCCCCGTGGGCGGGAGAGAGTGCCCTTGGCTGTCTTGCTGATCAGACCTCGGCTGGACAGACAGAAAAACTTTGTAGATAAGGAACAATAAACGCAACTGAAGACCAAAAGCAAGAGTCCAGACTCCTTCTTCGAGAGCGCGGCCTGCCCAGAACCACTTTTTCCCGTGCTGGGGCAGAGACAACTGACAGCTGACCCCGGCAACCTTCCTTCACAAATATGTCAAAACAACTAATAAAAACATCTGGCATAGGAAGCACAGGAGGGGACACCTTCCAGAATATGACACAAAACCATCACCTGATAGACCAAAGTCATGGACACATCCATGCTCTCCTGGGTACAGCTCTGGTCAAGTCACTCCCCGTCAGAACACACTTGGCAAACTCTCTTCCCCACCAGGACTCTTGAACCCCTCCAGCAATAAGAGTCCCAAAATTCTCCACTTGGCCAGGAAATCTGGAGTGCAACTGCCTCAACTTCCCTGTTCCAGCAAGACCAACATGAGCAGGATTCCCAGCACTATGGAATGTTCAGTACTGGCTCTCCCAGGGCCAACAGTCCAACACCTTTTCAACACTGTCTCCCCCCTAAAAATGACACATTCTTGACTTCTTTAGTAATTGAATTCCATCTGTTTTCCCTTTGCCCTTGACCTCTTGTTCTGCATGTGTGCCCTGCTGAGAACAGCCAGGCTTCATTCTCTGCCATCAGGGATTTGCACACCCTGATGACACCACCCTGTCCACCCTCATCCCCTGGGAGTCCCAGCATTCTCAGTTTCTCATCCAGGAATGATTCCCCAGACACTCTGGAATCTTGGTGGTTCTCAAATGGTCACTATTCACTAAAATTGCTTCAATTTCACACTCGGGAGACTGGAATTGCACGCAAAACCTCACATGGGACCTCACCAGTGCTCAGAAGACACCAAGAGTCTTCTCATCACATCATCTCCCTGCCTCATCACAACTATTCTCCGCAATGCAAATCCTGAGAATTGGGGTGCCCTTACCCACAATGATACAGGGACATCTCCTGTCCCATTCCTTCTAACCCAGAATGACTCTGAAAGGCATTTTCAGAAAGGAAAACAATAATTCCAAGTGACACCCAGGTATTTCTTCCTATCTGGCATGAATCCTCACATGAAAAAACACTTGTCAGCTGTACTTGCTAGAAGTCCAGCAGATGTCCAGAATTCATCAAGTTTTCAGTGTTGGCCCAGTGGATGCCACTCCTGGGCTACAGCACTGGGAACTTGCTGCCATCTGGACTTTGGGACACTGACCACAAGCCATAGGCCCCAGCCCTTCAGACCTTTTGCAGTCCACTTCGTTGGGCATGGACACCAGCGAGACTTGCCTAGGTTCTTGAGGCTCATGCAATGCTTGTGTCCAACAACCCTGGGCAACCTCCAAATCCTCATTCAGACAATCACAAGTGGCCTCAGCCTTTGGCACTCAGCTCAAGGGATAAGTTAAAATTTCAAAATCTCTGAGGCTAGACTATCATCCAAGTAGCAGCTGAACATGTTCAAATTGAAAGTGAGGTCTGAGGTCAACCTTTGCCAACTGGGAGAAATTTGTGGCGGGATGGGAGGCAATGGAAGATGCAACACCTCCTCCTTGGCACAGCTCGACCACTGCCGACCCTGCAGAACCACTCCGCTGGCCAACAGCTGCAATGAGCCCTGTGCCCTGCAATGCCAGGATTCCCGCGTCATCATCGACCCTGCCCCTGTGCTGGTCACCCTGCCAGGACCCATCATGACCTCCTTCCCCCAGAGCACCGCCGTCGGATCCACCTCCTCTGCTGCTGTGGGCACTGAGCTCAGTGTGCAGGGACAGCCCATCTCTGGTGGATTTGGTGGCTTTGGCCTTGGCTATGGCCGTGGATTTGGCTATGGCTGTGGTTTTGGCTACAGGCAGGGCTATGGCTATGGCCTGGGCTGCTATGGCAGAAGGAGCTATGGCTACAACTGCTGAGGGATCTCAGCACCACCCCTGACACCACCAGCTCTGGCCTCTGGCATCAGCTCCTGCAAGCAAAGCACCATGGCTGGTCATTTTCCTACTTGTACCTCTCACCAGATCCCAACTTCTCCTTTCTTCTGCCTCTTCATTCCTGTGCCTCAATAAAGTTGTCCTGCATCACAGCCTCATACGCCTCCTGCCCTTCTGTAATTCCAGTGGTCTCACAGCCTTACCATGCACATTCCAAGCCTCAACAGGCTTTTGGGCTATATGCCCCAACACACTCCCTCACAAATATGTCACAACAACTAATAAAAACATCTGCCATAGGAAGCACAGGAGGGGACACCTTCCAGAATATGACACAAACCCATCACCTAATAGACCAAAGTCTTGGACACATCCATGTTCTCCTGGTTCTGAGGCTAGACTATCATCCAAGTAGCCACTGAACATGTTCAAATTGAAAGTGAGGTCTGAGGTCAGCCTTAGCCAACTGGGAGAAATTTGTGGCGGGATGGGAGGCAATGGAAGATGCAACACCTCCTCCTTGGCACAGCTGCCAACCTCAGAGAAGCCAATCTTAACTGTGAGAAATTGGGAGTAATTTTTCAGAAGGCACCCACAAAGCACGACACACGAGGGCCATGAGGTGACCACAGTGATGACACCACACCTCTGTGACCACCCTCACAATGAGAAATTCTTCACTTCTTTAGTAATTGAATTCCATCTGTTTTCCCTTGGCCTTTGACCTCTTGTCCTGCACATGTGCACGGCTGAGAACAGCCAGGCTCGTTCACCTTCATTCCCTGCCATCCGGGATTTGTGCACTCTGATGACAACCCCCTGTCCACCCTCGTCACTTGGGAGTCCCAGCTCTCTCCACTTCTCATCCAGGAATGATTCCCCAGCACCTCCAGAATCTTGGAGTTTCTGAAATGGTCGCTGTTAATTAATTCACTAAGATGACTTCATGTTCACATTGGGGAGACTAGAATTGCACACAACACCTCACATGGGACATCATCAGTGCTCAGAAGACACCAAGAGTCTCCTCATCACATCATCTTCCTGCCTCATCACAACCATTCTCCCCAGTCCTGATCTGGAGACTGGGGGTGCCCTTTCCCAACATGATACAGGGACAGGTCATGCCACATTCCTTCTAACCCAGAAACACTCTGAAAAGTGTTTTCAGAGATTAAAACAATAATTCCAAGTGGCACCCAGATATTTCTTCCTATCTGGCATGAGTCCTCACACGCAAAAACACTTGGCAGCTGCCCTTGCTAGAAGTCCAGCAGATGTCCAGAATTCATCAAGTTTTCAGTGTTGGCCCAGTGGATGCCACTCCTGGGCTACAGCACTGGGGACTTGCTGCCATCTGGACTTTGGGACAATGACCACAAGACACAGGTCCCAGCCCTTCAGACCTTTTGCAGTCCACTACGTTGGGCATGGACACCAGCTGGACTTGCTCCTGCTGACAACCAGGTAAGTCTCAATCCCCTCCCGGACCCTCCTGCTCCTTCACCCCGGTCCCTCTCTTCCAGCACACTCAGCCACAGACTCAGCAGTCCTCACGCTGCCCCATAGGCCCACAAAAGCTTCCACACTCCCTAAACCTTCTGCATCACCACCCCTCACATCCCCATAACCCCTTCCCTGCCTCACCTCCTCTCTTCCAGGCACCCTCCACACCTCACCCATGGCTTGCTACGACCGCTGCCGTCCCTGCGGACCCACCCCGCTGGCCAACAGCTGCAATGAGCCCTGTGCCCTGCAATGCCAGGATTCCCGCGTCATCATCGACCCTGCCCCTGTGCTGGTCACCCTGCCAGGACCCATCATGACCTCCTTCCCTCAGAGCACCGCCTACAGTTTAAATGGCAGAGTACATTGTCATAGAAATTTGAGAAATCCAAATGGACCATAATTCTGGAATATTTTCAGGCTAACTTCCTCTAATTTTAAATATGCTCTCTCTTGATTCAATTCAAGGAACGGGAGCTCTCTTTCATGGGTCAGGAAGAGATCCCAGGCTTTGAGATCCTGCCAAGCTATAGGAGAATGACCGCCTCAGGACATCATTAGCACCCTCAGCATTCCTGGATGCAACAGAACGACTGATGGACATCCAGCGGCACAGAACAGAGTCCCAGTCTTCACAAGGCACCAGCAAAACACAGCACATGAATGCCACAAAACGACATCACTGATGACATTGCAAATCACAAGTCTACTGATTGTTTATTCAGCCATCCCTGACACATATGGAACAATTGAATCAACCCAAATACCAAATGATTAAAGCTGCAGCCAAGGTCAGATGGACAGAGCCTCAAGAGTAGGACATGGAATAGCAGAATGGCATGAAGGAAAACACTCCCCACCTCATGAATCACCAGGCAGGGACAGCAAAGAGATGCTGCCTGCAAAATGCCCCAAGGCCATGGGATAAGGCAGTCCCACCCATCCCGAGCCAGCATAAAAGCCAGCCCAGAGCCTCTCTCCCTCACACGCTTCTCCTGACTCCTCCTCCTGCTGACAACCAGGTAAGTCTCAATCCCCTCCCGGACCCTCCTGCTCCTTCACCCCGGTCCCTCTCTTCCAGCACACTCAGCCACAGCCTCAGCAGTCCTCACTCTGCCCCATAGGCCCACAAAAGCTTCCACACTCCCTAAACCTTCTGCATCACCACCCCTCACATCCCCATAACCCCTTCCCTGCCTCACCTCCTCTCTTCCAGGCACCCTCCACACCTCACCCATGGCTTGCTACGACCGCTGCCGTCCCTGCGGACCCACCCCGCTGGCCAACAGCTGCAATGAGCCCTGTGCCCTGCAATGCCAGGATTCCCGCGTCATCATCGACCCTGCCCCTGTGCTGGTCACCCTGCCAGGACCCATCATGACCTCCTTCCCTCAGAGCACCGCCGTCGGATCCACCTCCTCTGCTGCCGTGGGCACTGAGCTCAGTGTGCAGGGACAGCCCATCTCTGGTGGATTTGGGGGATTTGGCCTTGGCTATGGCCATGGATTTGGCTATGGCTGTGGTTTTGGCTACAGGCAGGGCTATGGCTACGGCCTGGGCTGCTATGGCAGAAGGAGCTATGGCTACAACTTCTAAGGGATCTCAGCACCACCCCTGACACCACCAGCTCTGGCCTCTGGCAACCAGTCCCGCAAGCAAAGCACCATAGCTGGTGGTTTTCCTACTTCTACCTCTCACCAGATCCCGAATTCTCATTTCTTCTGTCTCTTCATTCCTGTGCCTGTGGATTTGGGGGATTTGGCCTTGGCTATGGCCATGGATTTGGCTATGGCTGTGGTTTTGGCTACAGGCAGGGCTATGGCTACGGCCTGGGCTGCTATGGCAGAAGGAGCTATGGCTACAACTTCTAAGGGATCTCAGCACCACCCCTGACACCACCGGCTCTGGCCTCTGGCAACCAGTCCCACAAGCAAAGCACCATAGCTGGTGGTTTTCCTACTTCTACCTCTCACCAGATCCTGACTTCTCCTTTCTTCTGTCTCTTCATTCCTGTGCCTCAATAAAGTTGTCCTGCATCAAAGCCTCATACGCCTCCTGTTCTTCTGTAATTCCAGAGGTCTCACAGCCTTACCATGCACATTCCAAGCCTCAACAAGCCTTTCGAGTATGTGCAACAACACCGTCATTCACAAATATGTCACAACAACTAATAAAAACATCTGGCATAGGAAGCACAGGAGGGGACACCTTCCAGAATATGACACAAAACCATCACCTGATAGACCAAAGTCTTGGACACATCCATGCTCTCCTGGGTACAGCGCTGCTCTGGTCAATCCCTCTCAGAACACACTTGGCAAACTCTCTTCCCCACCAGGATTCTTGAACCCCTCCAGCAATAAGAGTCCCCAAATTCTTCACTTGGGCAGGAAATCTGGAGTGCGAGTGCTTCAACTTCCCTGTTCCAGCAAGACCAACATGCGCAGGATTCCCAGCACTATGGGCACTTCAGTACTGGCTCTCCCAGGACCAACAGTCCAACATATTTTCTACTCTGTGACCACCCACAAAATGAGAAATTCTTCACTTCAAAGGTGTTTTCAGACATGAAAATAATTGTTCTGAGTGACACTCAGATATTTCTCCCTACCTGGCATGAATCTTCAGGTGAAAAAACACTTAGCAGCTGAACTTGCTAGAAACCCAGCACATGTCCAGAAGGCAGCAAGTTTTCAGTGTGGGGGCAGGGATCAGCATGGAGGACAAGCTGCAATCTGGACTTTGGGACACTGACCACAAGTCACAGGCCCCAGCCCTTCAGACCTTTCTCTGTCCACTACGCTGGGCACGGACACCAGCTGGACTCGCCTGGGTTGTTGAGGCTCATGCAATGCTTGTCTCCAACAACTCTGGGCCACATCCAAATCCTCCTTCCAACAATCACAAGTGGCCTCAGCCTTTGGCACTCAGCCCAAGGGATGACTGAAATTATCAAAACCTTTGAGGTTAGACTATCATCCAAGCACCCACTAAGCATGTTCCAATTGAAAGTGAGGTCTGAGGTCAGCCTTTGCCAATGGGGGATAAATGCATGGAGGGATGGAAGACAATGGAAGTTGCAACACCTGCTCCTTGGAACAGCTGCCAGTCTCAGAGCAGCCAATCATAACTGTGAGAAATTGGGGGAATTTTTCAGAAGGCACCCACAAACTCTGGTACACGAGGACCATGAGGTGACCACAGTGATGACACCACACCTCTCCAAAGCTTGGGTCACATCTTCAGCTCTCCCTGACACAAATCATCAACAGAAAATTTTGACCTCTTGGCAGTCACAATTAAAAGCTGCCAACATGGGTGGACAGGGCCTCAGGAGCAGCATATGGAATTACACAATTCCACAAAGGCACAGACCTACCAGGTCAAGGAAGGACAGAGGAGCTCACTGAGGCTCCATTAGTAATTATTTGCTTACAGGAACACAATGTTAACAATTACAGCTTACGTGTTATGAAACTTGTGGCTTCAATGAGGAATAAGCTAATTGATGTCAGAGACAACCTGGGAAAAAGTGGATCAAGGCCAGTTTGTTGTTTCTTTACTGGATTTCATAACAACATAAAGGAATACAGCTTAAATGGCAGAGTACATTGGCATATAAATTTCAGAAATCCAAATGGACCGTAATACTGGATTAGGTTTGGCCTGAACTTCCTCTAATTTTAAATGTGCTCTCTCTTGATCCCATTCAAGACACAAGGCCAGGAACTCCTTTTCATCCATCAGGAACCGCTCCCAGGCATTGAGATCTTGCCAAGCTACAGCAGAATGACCTCCTCAGGACATCATTAGCACCCTCAGCACTCCTGTGTGCAACACAATGACTGATGGACATCCAGCGGCACAGAACAGAGTCCCAGTCTTCACAAGGCACCGGCAAAACACAGCACATGAGTGTCACAAAATGACATCACTGATGACATTGGAAATCACAAGACCTTGTTTGTTTATTCAGCCATCCCTGACACATATGGAACAACAAAATCGACCCAAGTACCAAATTATTAAAGCTGCTGCCAAGGTCAGATGTGCACAGCCTCAAGAGGAAGACATGGAATTGCATGAAGGAAAACACTCCACCACTCATGAGTTACCAGTCTGAGCCAGGCAAGACCTGCTGCTTGAAAAATGCCCCAAGGCCATAGGACAAGGCTGTCCCACCTCTCCAGAACCAGCATAAAAGCCAGTCCAGAGCCTCTCTCCCTCACACACTTCTCCTGACTCCTTCTGCTCCTGCTGACAACCAGGTAAGTCTCAATCCCCTCCCAGACCCTCCTGCACCCCTGGCCCCTCTCTTCCAGCACACTCAGCTGTAGCCTCAGCAGACCTCACACCACCCCATAACCCACAACAGCCTCCACATTCCCGCATCCTCCTGCATCACCACCCCTCACACGCCCATACCCCTTCCCTGCCTCACCTCCTCTGTTCCAGGCACCCCCCACACCACACCCATGGCCTGCAACAACCTCTGCCGACCCTGTGGTGTGATGCCTTTTCCAGGGAGGAAAGCATTGAGATTTTCCAGTCCCTTTGTTCTCCAGCAGCACCACAGGGTCCTGCTCTGAAAAGCTCCTACCCAGCCTCTCAGACCCCAGCATGACCTGGGGCCCACTGCCATTCCTGCCCAGATGCAGAACTTCACATTTCCCTTGCTTGAACTTCAGGAGATGCCTTTAACCCTCATCTCCAACTCCCTCTGAGTGATGGCACAGCCAAATGGTGCCTCAGCCATTCCATCAGGTGCCAGCTTGCTGAGGGGACAACAATCCTATTGCCCATGCTATTTTTAACGATGTTGAACAGGGTTGGCCCCTTGGATACCACTCTTGACCTACTTCCCTTGAGACTTGCCTCAATTTGAATTTTGGGCCACTGATGCCCAGCTTCTGAGCCCAGCCCCACAGCCACTCTCAGGACACTCACTGCCCTCTCAGGCAGCCTGGATTTGCTCAATTTCTCTGGGATCATGGAAGCGGAAGGAGCCTCAAAGGCTTCACAAAAGGGTTGTGTCCAACAGCAGCCACTGCTCTCTCCTCATGCCCAGGCTGAGTCATTACCACAGGGCAGACACAGAGCTCGGCCAAGCACCATTTCCTCAAGGGAAATCCTACAACACAACTGTCCTTACTCCTCAGCACTTGCCACAACTCAAGACCCCAAAGGCTTGGCTCACCCCTCCCCTTCTTCTGCTCCCCTTCTGCCTCTGCTCTGTTGTACAGGTGCCACCAACACACATGGAGTCAGTTCTGATGGAAAAGCCTCTTGACATTGAGTACAACGGTTAAAGCAGGGCTACAAAATCGGGCACTGAATGATCACATCTTAAAAATATTTTTGTTGCAGAAGAGCTAAATTTTAAATACAAAGTATAACCATTCCCTCAGCTGCCAAGGCCACCACTAACCCATGTCCCCAAGTGACACCTCTCCAGGGATATTAAATGCCTGCAGAGATGATGACTCCACAGTTACACTGTGCAGTCTGTGACATCACTGACAACCCTCTCCATGAAGGAAGATTCCTTAATATCCAATCTAAACTTCTCCTAAAGACACTTGGACTCCAGATTCCTGCTCTCCTGTGGTGCAGCACAAGGGAAACAGGTTTCACATCCAGTTTATTATGAATCCATTTAGAAAACAGCTGAAATTGTGATGCAAGAAAAATTTTATTGAGACGAAATAGTGAAAAAGCAGGAGCAGCCAGTGGAAGGGAATTGGGCTGAGGTGCAATCAGGATGACCAAAAGCCAAGGTTCTCTGCTTGCAGTATATTTGGCCAGAGCATCAAGGATTTCCTGCCCCACATTTGGAGCAGCCAGGCAGAGCTGCCCGATGATTTCTGACCTGGAAGAAGGGGTTTGCAGCAGAGGGGATTGGACAGAGCCAAAGTAGAGAGTAGAGAGCAGGGAGCAGGAAGATGAGACGAGTAGGAGGCAGATGGGCCATGTTTGCAGGCAGCCTGAGATGGCCCCCTGGCTGTTGCCTTGCTTGGTGCCCCGAGAGCAGGAGCTGGAAGTGCTGAGTCCATTTGAGAGTACAGCCCCTTAGGCAAGAGATGCATCCTCAATGCCTGAGATGAGATCCAGGGAGTGGGTGGTTGGTGGCAGGAGTGGTGCTGAGGGCCCTCAGCAGATGTAGCCGCCCCTTCTGAAATAGCAGCCCAGGCCTCCCAGACCATAGCCAAATCCACGGCCATAGCCAAGGCCAAAGTCACCAAATCCACCAGAGATGGCCTGTCCCTGCACACTGAGCTCAGCGCCCACAGCAGCCGAGGAGGTGGATCCGACAGCGGTGCTCTGGGGGAAGGAGGTCATGATGGGTCCTGGCAGGGTGACCAGCACAGGAGAAGGCTGGATAACAACACGGGAATCCTGGCATTGCAGGGCACAGGGCTCGTTGCAGCTGTTGGCCAGCGGGGTGGGTCCGCAGGGATGGCAGATGTTGTTGCAGGCCATGGGTGTGGTGTGGAGGGTGCCTGGAAGAGAGGGGGGGGAGGCAGGGCAGGGGTGTGGGGGGGGATAGGGGCCCTGATGAATGAGGGCGAGGGAGTGTGGAGGCTGTTGTGGGGCTGTGGGGAGGCATGAGGTCTGCTGAGGCTGTGGCTGAGCGTGCTGGAGGAGAGGGGCTAGGGATGCAGGAGCAGGAGGGTCAGGGGTGTGAGACTCACCTGGTTGTCTTCAGGAGCAGAAGGAGTCAGGAGAAGTGTGTGAGGTAGAGAGACTCTAGGCCAGCTTTTATTCTGTTCGTGGTGGGGCGTGACAGCATTGTCCCATGGCCTTGGGGCATTTTGGAGGTAGCAGCTCTTGGCTGGCCCAGCCTGATGAGTCACAAGTAGGGGAATGTTTTCTTTCCTGCAACTCTGCAATTCCGTGTTCTTTCCCTTGTGGCTGTGTCCATCTGTCCTTGGCATAACCTTCGTTGAGAAAATTAATGACCAATATCTTCTTGTTAATAGCAAGTGTCAGGACACGCAGAGGATTCAGCAGAAGCTTTGGAGAACTGGGGATTTAACACTAGGTCATGCCATGGCATATTGACAACACCTCTGTTTTCATTTTGTCTCCTCCCTGAAATTCCATGTCCCTTGTTTAATCTCACTTTAAGGGTGCCCCATTTCCATCATTGTCTTGATCTCCCCGAGTTGCTCTTGATCAACCACATCCATGTGTGTGTTCCACTGTGGAGTCCAGCCAGTGGTGGCTGAAAGGATGGGCACTGCCCTCAATGTGCTTTTATTTCTTTTCCTAATCCTGTCTTTGGAACTGCTGGAGTTTTTTTGCAGCAAATGTACTTGCCCAAAGAGTGGATTGATCAATGTTGAGGAATTGTTCTCCTCACATGTCTTGTTCTCCTTATCCTTCACCATTTTTACTTTCCATGTGTCAGGTAGAGCCCAGCACTGTGACCCCACAGTGTGACCTTGAAGAGACAAGCGCTACGGATGGACCAACAGAAGACTTAGGGCAGCATGGGATCGTCCCTAAACAACAGGATTGGTTTCCCATCTGCAATGGGAAAGGTCTGGGATAGAAAAACACCTGGAGAAATGGCAAGAGGGTGGGGATGGAAACAATGGGATGAAAGGAGCACACCCTCACAAGCAGCGTTCCTGCAAAGCCCAGACCAGCCTGACAGAGCCGTGATGGTCTGGGACCCATCTTCACAATCTACCCACAAAAAACAGAACATGAGTGCCCTGGGGCAACCTCGCTGATGAGGTGGCTTGGGTCACACCTTCACATTGCCCGACAAGGCTATCAACACCAGCATTTAACCTCTAATACCTGCATTTAAATATTGTTGTCAAAGTCAGATGGACAAGACCTCTGGAAAATGGCTTGGAATGGCAGAATTCCACATAGGACTGCCAGCACCCTGACATAGGAGGAAGGAGGAGGAGGTCACTCATCATCCATTAGTGACAATTAGCTTTTGTTAACAGGAAAAAAATATTAAGACTTGGAGGTTTTAAATTATGAAACCTTGTGCCTTGAATGCGGAATAAAAGCATTGACATCACAGACCAGCCTGGGCAAACATGGGCTTGTAGTTTGTTTATAAGATTCATGAATGAGGTCAAGAAATATACTTTAAATGACAGCGTATGCTGTTGGGTAGATTGCAGAAATCCAAATGGACCTGACAAATGGAACAAGTTCAGCCTGAACAGCCTCTGCTTTGCCGGATCCTCTCCCTTGATCCCATTCAAGACACAAGGCCAGGAGCTCTCTTTCATTCATTAGGAAGTGCACAAAGGCACTGGAATCCTGCCAAGTTATTGCAGAATGACCTCCCCAGGACATCAGCAGCTTCCTCAGCATTCTTGGGTGCAACACAATGACTGATGGAAATCCAGTGGCACAAAACAGAGTCCCAGTCATCACAAGGCAGCCACAAAACACAGCAGATGAGTACCACAAAATGACATCACTGATGACATTGCAAATCTCCAGGGCTCTGGTTGTTCATTCAGCCCTCCCTGGCATGCAGGGAACAATCAAAACTACCCAAATACCAACTCTCACCCTAAAGCTGCCGCCAAGGTCAGATGGACACAGACTGAAGAGCAGGACATGAAACTGCAGAATTACATGAAGAAAAACACTGCCCAGCTCATGACTCACCAGGCTGAGCAAGGCAAGAGCTGCTACCTCAAAACACCCCAAGGCCATAGGACAAGACTGTCCCGCCCATCCAGATCCAGCATAAAAGCCAGTCCAGAGCCTCTCTTCATCACACACTTCTCCCCACGCCTTCTCCTGCTGCAGACTACCAGGTGAGCCTCAAGACCCTGATGCTCTTGCCCCTGCCTCCATGCCCCCCTGCCCCTCTCCTCCAGCATGCTCAGCCCCAGCCTCAGCAGCCCTCACACCTTCCCACAGCCCCACTACAGCCTCCACATTCACTTGCCCTCCTGCATCATGGCTCCTCAACACCCCACACCTTTCCTCACCCTTCTAGACACAAGGCCAGGAGCTCTCTTTCATTCATTAGGAAGTGCTCAAAGACACTGGAATCCTGCCAAGTTATTGCAGAATGACCTCCCCAGGACATCAGCAGCTTCCTCAGCATTCTTGGGTGCAACACAATGACTGATGGAAATCCAGTGGCACAAAACAGAGTCCCAGTCATCACAAGGCAGCCAAAAAACACAGCAGATGAGTACCACAAAATTACATCACTGATGACATTGCAAATCTCCAGGGCTCTGGTTGTTCATTCAGCCCTCCCTGGCATGCAGGGAACAATCAAAACTACCCAAATACCAACTCTCACCCTAAAGCTGCCGCCAAGGTCAGATGGACACAGACTGAAGAGCAGGACATGAAACTGCAGAATTACATGAAGAAAAACACTGCCCAGGTCATGACTCACCAGGCTGAGCAAGGCAAGAGCTGCTACCTCAAAACACCCTAAGGCCATAGGACAAGACTGTCCCGCCCATCCAGATCCAGCATAAAAGCCAGTCCAGAGCCTCTCTTCATCACACACTTCTCCCCACGCCTTCTCCTGCTGCAGACTACCAGGTGAGCCTCAAGACCCTGATGCTCTTGCCCCTGCCCCCATGCCCCCCTGACCCTCTCCTTCAGCATGCTCAGCCCAGCCTCAGCAGCCCTCACACCTTCCCACAGCCCCACTACAGCCTCCACATTCACTTGCCCTCCTGCATCATGGCTCCTCAACACCCCACACCTTTCCTCACCCTTCTCTCTTCCAGGCACCCTCCACACCACACCCATGGCCTGCAACAACATCTGCCGACCCTGCGGACCCACCCCGCTGGCCAACAGCTGCAACCAGCCCTGTGCCCTGCAATGCCAGGATTCCCGCGTCATCATCGACCCTGCCCCTGTGCTGGTCACCCTGCCAGGACCCATCATGACCTCCTTCCCCCAGAGCACCGCTGTCGGATCCACCTCCTCCGCTGCCGTGGGCGCTGAGCTCAGTGTGCAGGGACAGCCCATCTCTGGTGGATTTGGTGGATTTGGCCTTGGCTATGGCCATGGATTTGGCTCTGGGCTGGCAGGCCTGGGCTGCTATGGCAGAAGGGGTGGCTACATCTGCTGAGGACCCCCAGCCCCACTCCCGTCACCACTAGCTCTGGCCTCTGGCAAAAGCTCCTGAAAGCAAAGCAAATCAAATCAGCTGATGGTCACCATGCTGTCACCTCATAACATATTATTTCCACTTCTTTCTCCTGCCTCTTCATTCTTTCATATCAATAAAGTTTTCCTGCTTTAAACCTGGGAAGCCTCTTTTTTTGTTGTTTTTTGGGGGGGGTTTTTTTTTTTTTGTTTTTTTTTTTTTTGTTAAATGCTCTCACCTCTGCACCCATCACATTCTAGGGCTGAACAAGCCACTGGGAGCATGTGGAACAGGGCAACAACACTTTTCCTTACATATATGTCAAAACAACTAATAACAAATTATGTCATAGGGAACACAGGAAGGGACACCTTCCGGAACATGTCACAGGCCCTGCAAACTTGCTCCACCCAAGTGTTTGACATATCAATTCACTCCTTGGAACAAAAATGGAAAAGTCACTCCACACCAGTGCACACTTAACAAACTCTATTCCTGGCCAGGACTCCTGAAGCCTCCCAGCCAAAAGAGAAACAACATCAACCTCATGTGCAGGAGCTGTGGAGCGCAGGTGCTTCAACTGCCCTGGTCAAGCAAGACCAACAGAACATTTTCAGCACTATAGACAGGTCAGATTTGGATCTCCAAGGATTGAGACTCCACGACCTCTTCCACTCTAAAACCTCTTCCCCTCTGTGGCCACCCTCATGATGAACGATTTTTGGTTTCTTTGCCTATGGAGTTAAATCTCTCTTCACTTGTGCCCTTGCTCTCTTGCCCTGCACATGTGCAATGCTGCGAACAGCAGGGCTCCCTTATCTTCATCCCTGACCATCTGGGATTTGCAAACACTGGTGGCACACCCCTATCCATCCTTCTCAGCTCTGCCATCCTCTTCTCTAGAAAAGGTCCCCCAGCTGCTTTAGAACATTTTTGGTCCTGGAATGTTCTGGATTTATTAAATGGATTTCTTTTTCATGCTCAGGAAGCCAGGACTGGTCATAGCACCTCACATGGGATGTGACCAGCTTTCAGGAGACAGCAGGAGTCACCTCCCCTTGTCTCATCACAACACTTTTCCCACTTCTTCCCTTGAACCTTGGGGTCTCTTTTCCCACTACTTCCCTTGAACCTTGGGGTTCCTTTTCCCACCCAGGGACACCTCCTGGTCCATTTCTTCTCAACCACAACCACAAAGGCTTTTTCACAGAAGAAAACCATTGTTCCAAGCTACTCAGAGACTTTACTTCCTACCTGGGATGACTCCTACCAACAAAGAGCCCTCAAAAGATGCCCTTGCTGAGCTCCAGTAGATGTCAAGGACTACTCAGGTTTTCAGTGTTGGCCAAAAGGATCCAACTCCTGGGCTACAGAACTGTGGACTTGCTGCCATCTGGACTTTGGGACACTGACCACAAGCCCCTGGACCCAGCCCTTCAGAGCCTTCTCAGGCCATCAGGGCACCACTCTGGGCACTGACATAGTCTGGACGTGCCTGGGGTATTCTCAAGGATTATGCAATGCCCTCCTCCAACAACCCAGGGCAACTGCCCAATCCTCTTTCTGACAACCAGACATTGCCCAGAGGAGAGACTGACCTCAGTCCTTAGCCCAAAAAATGACACAAAAGACCCTGGATATCAAAACTGTAAAAGGAAGAGGGGCACCAAGACACACACAAAGCACAACCAACAGGAAAAAGATGGTTCAATGTCAGCCATTGCCAGCTGGGAGAAAAGCATGGAGGAAGGGAATGTGATTGAAGGTACAACACCTCTACCTGGCACAGCTGCAAAATGCAGACCAGCCTGACAGGGCTGCCAGAGAGTGGGGGCAACTCCTCCTCACAGAGCCACAAGCCACAGCACAGAAGTACCATGGGGTCACCTCAACGATTACACCCCACCTCGCCAAAGCTTTGGTCACATCTCGAGCGCACCCTGACACGAGCCATTAATACCAGAGTATGTTTTCTAAAGCTTGCACTTAAAAGTCACCACCAATGTGGGATGGACACAACCCCAAGACAATGACAAGATACTGTGGATGTGGAGAAAGGCAAGGAATCCCCAGCTCATGACTCACCAGGTAGGACCATCCATGACAAGGAAGACGAGGACCTGCTCAAGCAGACCTGTAGATGAGCCTCGGAGATGATGAGGCACTGGAACCAAAAGTGAACACGAAGACCACGAGAGGTTTGCATTAAAGGCAGGCAAAGACCTGCAATAGAGTATCCAGGCCTGATCTCAAGCAAGTGAGGGGTTTGTGTAGTGCAATGGAAGACCAAAGTGTGCCAAGGGCAGGAGAACTGGAGCAAAATTTCCTAAGACAGGCCTTGGTGCACTTTTTCATCCACATCTACTGCCTGCACAAACTTGCCTTAGCACTGAGTGAGACTGGAAGAGTTTTGGGAGAAAAAAGAAAGAACCATGTGAGATTGTGATGAAAGAAAACTTTATTGAGGACAAAGAGTAAAAATTCAGAACCAGCCAGTAGAAGGGAGCTGGTGTGGGTGGTGACCAGGATGACCATCAGCAGAGCAGCAATGCTTGGAGGTTTGGCCAGAGCATCAAGGTGTTCCTGCTCTTCACTGGGAGCAGCACACTGGAGGTGCCCGATTCACTCTGGCTTGGGAGAAGGGGTTTGCCCAGAGGGAATTGGATATGGCTGAAGAGGAGGGAGTGGAAGAAGAGCAGGAGGCACATGGGCCATGTTTGCAGATAGCCTGGCCTGGGCCTATGGCTACTGCCTTGCTTGGTGCCCTGAGAGCAGATGATGCCTTAAAAGCACCATGGGAATTGGAATCACTGAGACCATTTGAGAGCCTTGGAACAGAGCCATGTCCTCAATGCCTAAGATGTGTTCCAGGGAGTGGGTGGTTGGTGTCAGGAGTGGTACTGAGGGCTCTTAGCAGATGGAGCCATAGCCCCTTGCGCCATAGCAGCCCAGGCCTGCCAGGCCATAGCCAAAGCCACCAAATCCACCAGAGATGGGCTGTCCCTGGGCACTGAGCTCAGCGCCCACGGCAGCGGAGGAAGTGGATCCGACGGCGGTGTTCTGGGGGAAGGAGGTCATGATGGGTCCTGGCAGGGTGACCAGCACAGGAGAAGGCTGAATAACAACACGGGAATCCTGGCATTGCAGGGCACAGGGCTCGTTGCAGCTGTTGGCCAGCGGGGTGGGTCCGCAGGGTCGGCAGAGGCTGTTGCAGGCCATGGGTGCAGTGTGGAGGGTGCCTGGAAGAGAGAGGGGAGTGAGGCAGGGCAGGGGCATGGGGGTGTGGGAGGCAGTGATGGAGGAGAGCAAGGGTTAGGATTAGGGAGTGTGGAGGTTGTTGTGGAGCTGTGGGGAGGTGTGAGGGCTGATGTGGCTGGGGCTGAGAGTGCTGGAAGAGAGGGGCCAGGGCTGCAGGAGCAGGAGGGTCAGGGGTGTGAGTGTCAGATGTGTGTCAGGGAGGAATGAATAAACAACCAGAGCCCTGCAGATTTGCAATGTCATCCATGATGTCAATTTGTGGCCCTTGGCTGCTGTGGTTTGTGGGTGCCTTGTGAAGACTGGGACTGTGCTTTGTGCTGCTGCATGTCCTTCAGTCATTGTGTTGCACCCAGGAATGCTGAGGAAGCTGCTGATGTCCTGGGAAGGTCACTGGGGAACAGCTTGGCAAGATCCTGGTGCCTGGCAGCTGTTCTTGATGGATGAGAGAGAGCTCTTGGTCTTGTGTCTTGAATGGGCTCACAAGAGCTGGTAAACGAGAGGCTGTTCAAGCTGAACCTGTTCCATTTTTATGATCCACTTGGATTCCTCAAATTCTAATTTCAGCAGACTCCTACATGTCAAGTGTATTCCTTGATCTCATTCAGAAATTCAATAACCAACAACAACAAACGGGTCCGATCCCTTTGTTCCCAGCCTTCTCTGTGGCGTCAAGTCCCTTATTCCGTATTCAGACCATCAGGTTTCATAATAATATATATCCTGTAAATCACAATATTGTGTTCCTGCAAACAAAACCCAGTAACTACTGCCTGATGTTCAGTGCGCTCTGCTTTCCCTCTCTGTCATGATGTGGGTGTGTCTTTGTGGAATTCCACCATTCCATGTCCTTCTTGAGGCCCTGGTCCTTCTAACCTTGAGGGCGGCTTTTAAGTGTGAGTTATTGGTATGTGAGGGTTGATTGCATCTGGGAGGGTTTGCTCTCCAGGTGAGTGTCATGGAGAGCTGAATAAACAAGAAAACTTCGGGGAGGTGCGGTTGTCAGCAAGGTCACCCTGCGGTATGGGTCTTCTGTGGTTTGTGGGTGTGTTGTGAAGAGGAGCCCCATTCCTTCCCAGCCCCCTCAGGCTGCTCTGGGATTTGCAGCTGAGCTGGAGGTGTTGCCCTTTCCCCACATTCCATAGCTTCCCACATGGTTTAGCCTGACTCTAAACATGACCTTTCCTGTTGACTTTGCTCTGTGGGTGTCTTGGTGCCTCTCTTGCCTTTAAGGTTTTGGTATCCAGGGCCTTTGGAGTCTATGCTGGGGCTGAGTGCAAAGGAGTGAGGCCATTTGTGATTGTCGAAAAGAGAATTTGGAGGTTGCTCAGTGTTGTTGGAGAAGAGCATTGCCTGATCCTCGACAACCAGGAAAGTCCAGGTGGTGTCAGTGGCGTAAGAAGGGTTCTCAAGAACTGGACCCAGAGGCCTGTCCTAATGTCCAGACAGCAGCAAGGCCCAAGAGGTGCATCCTTTTGGGCAACACTGAAAACCTGAGTGGCCCTGGACATGTGCTGGAGCTCACAAGGGCATCTGCCAAGGGCTGTTTGTTGGCAGGAACAAGGATGTCATCCAAGTTAGGAAGGAATATGTGGGTATCAATTGGATCAAGTGATTTCCAAAACCCTTTTTGGTTCTGGGTGAAAAGAAATGGAGCTGGAATTGTCCCTATGCCCTTGTGGGAAAAGGGACCCCAAGGTTCCAGAATGATGTGGACAAGTGTTGGGATGAGGCAGGGAGAGGTGGCTGTTGGTGTTTGCTCAGCACTGGTGAGGTCCCGTGTGAGGTTCTGTGGTCATCTCTGGGCTCCCCAGGGAGAAGAGCTCAGGGCCACCCACATACAAATGGGCCTGAAAGATGATTCCAAGATGAGAAATGGGGAAAGCAAGAACTCCCAAGGGATGAGGATGGACAGGGGTGTGCCATCAGTGAGTGCAAATCCCTGATCGTAGGGGATGAAGACCAGGGAGCCCGGCTGTTCTCAGCAGTGCACATGTGCAGGGCAAGAGAGCAAGGACACAAGTGAAAAGAGATAAAACTCCACTAGCAAAGAAGCCAAGAATCTCTCATTATGAGGATGATCAGAGATTGGAAGAGGTGGTGGATTCGCTGTCTGGGAAATGAAAATCTGACCTGTCCATAGTGCTGGAAATGTTCTCTGTTGGTCTTGCTTGACCAGGGCAGTTGAAGCACTTGCACTCCAGATCTCCAGCCCAAGAGGTTGATGTTGTTTCTCTTTTGGCTGGAAGGCTCCAAGAGTCCTGGCCAGGAAGAGAGCTTGTTAAGTGTGCATTGCCATGGACTGACTTTTCCATTTCTGTTCCAAGGAGAGAATCGATTTGGGTGGTGCAGTTTGCAGGGCCTGTGACATGTTCTGGAAGGTTTCCCCTCCTTGTTCTTCCAGTGCCATACTTCATTTTTTGTTGTTATGTACACGTAAGGAAAAGTGTTGCTGGCCTGCTCCATGTACGCTCAAGGGCCTCTTGATCTCTAGAATATGGAGGGTGAGGATGTCAGACCATTGGAAAAAAAAGAAAGAAGGCTTTCCAGGTTTGATGCAGAAGAACTTTATTGGTGCAAAAGATTGAAAAGTCAGGGGAAAGACAGGGAAACCATCTGTTGTGAGGTGCGGGTACAGAGACCATCAGCTGAGGTGCTTTGGTTGCAGGAGCTGTTGGCAGAGGCCAGAGCTGGTGGTGTCAGGGGTGGAGCTGAGGGCCCTTAGCAGATGGAGCCATAGCCCCTTCTGCCATAGCAGCCAAGGCCTCCCAGCCCATAGCCAAAGCCACCAAATCCACCAGAGATGGGCTGTCCCTGGGCACTGAGCTCAGCGCCCACGGCAGCCGAGGAGGTGGATCCAACGGCGGTGCTCTGGGGGAAGGAGGTCATGATGGGTCCTGGCAGGGTGACCAGCACAGGAGAAGGCTGGATAACAACACGGGAATCCTGGCATTGCAGGGCACAGGGCTGGTTGCAGCTGTTGGCCAGCGGGGTGGGTCCGCAGGGTCGGCAGAGGCTGTTGCAGGCCATGGCTGTGGTGTGGAGGGTGCCTGGAAGAGAAAAAGGGTGATACAGGGCAGGGGAATTGGGGTTGGAGGGGCTGTGATGAATGAGGGTGAGAGAATGTGGAGGCAGTTTTAGGGCTGTGGGGAGGCGTGAGGACTGCTGAGGCTGGAGCTGAGAGTGCTGGAAGAGAGGGGTCAGGGGTGCAGGAGCAGGAGGGTCAAGGGTGTGAGACTCACCTGGTTGTCTTCAGGAGGAAGAAGGTGTCAGGAGAAGTGTGTGAAGGAGAGAGGTTCTGAACTGGCTTTTATGCTGGTCCTGGAGGGGTGGGGCCTTCTTTGTCCCATGGCCTTGGGGCATTTTGGAGGCAGCAGCTCTTGCCTCACCCCACCTGGCATGAGGTGTCTTGAATGGGCTCACAAGAGCTGGTAAACAAGAAGCTGTTCAGACTGAACCTGTTCCATTATTATGGTCCTCTTGGAGTCCTCAAATTCTAATTTCAACACACTGCTACATATAAAGTGTGTTTCTTGATCTCATTCAGAAATCCAATAACAAACAACAAACGGGTCCAATCCCTTTGTTCCCAGCCTGCTCTGTGCCATCAGTTCCTTTATTCCATATTCAGACCAACAGGTTTCATGATGGTTTATATCCTGTAAATCACAATATTGTGTTCCTGTAAGCAAAACCTAGTAATTGCTACCTGATGGTCAGCATGCTCCACTTTCCTTCTCTGTCATGATGTGGGTGTGCTTTTATGGAATACGATGATTCCACATCCTTCTCGTGAGGCCCTGTCCTTCTGACCTTGAGGGCAGCTTTTAAGTGTGAGTTATTGGTATGTGAGTGTTGGTGGCATTTGGGAGGGTTTGCTCTCAAGTTGAGTGTCATGGAGGGCTGAATAAACAACCAAAGCTTTGGGGAGGTGTGGTTGTCATTGGCAAGGTCACCCTGCGGTATGTGTCTGCTGTGGTTTGTGGGTGTGTTGTGAAGAGGAGCCCCATTCCCTACCAGCCCTCTCAGGCTGCTCTGGGATTTGCAGCTGAGCTGGAGGTGTTGCCCCTTCCCCCTCATTTTATCCCTTCCCAAACTGATCCCACCTGGCTAAGCCTGACAAAAGATGTGAGCTTTGCTCTAAACCTGACCCTTGCTGTTGAGTATGCTCTGTGGGTGTCTTGGTGCCCCTCTTGCCTTTAAGGTTTTGGTATCCAGGGCCATTGGGGTCTTTGTGGGGACATTGTACAAAGGAGTGAGGCCACTTGTGATTGTTGGAAAGAGAATTTGGAGGTTGTCCAGGGTTCTTGGAGAAGAGCATTGCAAGATCTTCGACAACCAGGCAAACCCAGGTGGTGTCAGTGGTCTAAGAAGGATCTGAAGAACTGGGCCCCGAGGCCTATCCCAAAGTCCAGATGGCAGCAAGACACAGGAGTTGGATCCCCTTGGGCAACACTCTGGAAAACCAGAGTGGTCCTGGACATGTGCTGGAGCTCAGCAAGGGCATCTGCCAAGCACTGTTTGTTGGCGGGGAATCATCCCGGATGGGGTAAAATGTCTGAGTCTCTGTTGGAACAATGGTTTTCTTCTCCAAAAAAGCCTTTGTGGTTGTGGTTGTGGTTGTGGTTGAGGAGAAATGCAGCAGGAGGTGTCCCTGTACCAGTGTGGGAGCAGGGACCTCAAGTGTGCAGGACGTGGAATGCTATTCTGACCAAGTGGGGAGATGTGACTCTTGCTGTCTGTTCATCAATGGTGGGGTCACATGTGAGGGGCTGTGGGCAGTCCTGGCCACCCCGGTGTGAAAATGAAGTTGATTTAGTGAACCAAGAGCATTTCAGGGCCAGCAATATTCAAAAGCGGGATCTTTCCTAGAGGAGAGGCTGAGAGAGCTGGGACTCCCAGCCATCAGTGTGTGCAAATCTCTGGATAAGTCAAGGGAGCCTGGCTGTTCTCAGCAAGGCACACATGGAGGGCAAGAGGGCAAGAGTGCAAGGGAAAACATGGAATTCTGTGGGAAAAGAAAGCAAGGATTTTTCAGTGTGAGGTTAGTCACAGAGGGGAAGAGGAGACTGCTGGGAAATCCAGCCATGAACTGTCTGTGGAGCTGGGAAACTCTGCTCTTGCTGGTCCTGCTTGAGCTGAAGGGAATGAAGAAGCAAGGATTTTTCAGTGTGAGGTTGGTCACAGAGGGGAAGAAAAGGTGGAGACTGCTGGGAAACCCAACCATGGACTGTCTGTGGAGCTGGGAAACTCTGCTCTTCCTGGTCCTACTTGAGCTGAAGGGAATGAAGCACTTGCACTCCAGAGTTCCTGCCCAAGTGGAAGATTTTATGAGTGTTTATTCCGAGACCTTGAGACACCTGCTGGGAAGAGAGTTTTTGTGCTGGCAGAGCGAGAGACTTTGAGCAGAAGAGCATTAATGTGTCAAAGCCTTAGGTATAGCAGGTGTTTGGCTTATAAAATATTTTGGAAAGTTCTCCCCCTTCTCTGCTTCCTGATCATGTCTTGTTTATTTCTGGTGGTGATGGCTGTGTTAAATATTGCTGACAGATTTCCTAGAGAAAAGTCTTGTGTCCCTTTTCGTTTCACAAAAGTCCTGCTGAGCCCTGGCACTGTGCTGGGTGAGGATGTGGGACGTCTTGAATTGAAAAAAGAAGAGGAGACATCTGTGGCTTTGATGCAGAAAAACTTTATTGAGGCAAAAGAACTAAAAGAAAGGAGAATGAAATGGAAGGGATCCCGAGTGAGCTGCAAGCAGGGCAAGCATCAGCCGAGGTGCTTTGCTTGCAGGAGCTGTTGGCAGAGGCCAGAGCTGGTGTTGTGAGGAGCGGTGCTGAGAGCCCTTAGCAGATGGAGCCATAGCCTCTTCTGCCATAGCAGCCAAGGCCTGCCAGGCCGTAGCCAAAGCCACCAAATCCACCAGAGATGGGCTGTCCCTGGGCACTGAGCTCAGCACCCACGGCAGCGGAGGAGGTGGATCCGACGGCAGTGCTCTGTGGGAAGGAGGTCATGATGGGTCCTGGCAGGGTGACCAGCACAGGAGAAGGCTGGATAACAACACGGGAATCCTGGCATTGCAGGGCACAGGGCTCATTGCAGCTGTTGGCCAGCGGGGTGGGTCCGCAGGGACGGCAGAGGCTGTTGCAGGCCATGGCTATGGTGTGGAGGGTGCCTGGAAGAGAAAAAAGGTGATACAGGGGAGGGGAGTTGGTGTTGGAGGGGCTGTGATGAATAAGGGTGAGGGAACGTGGAGGCAGTTTTGGGGCTGTGGGGAGGCGTGAGAGCTGCTGAGGCTGGGGCTGAGAGTGCTGGAAGAGAGGATCCAGGGCTGCAGGATCTGGAGGTTCAGGGTCTTGAGGCTCACCTGGTTGTCTTCAGGAGCAGAAGAAGGTGTCAGAAGGAGTGTGTGAGGGAGAGAGGCTCTGGGCTGCCTTTTATGCTGGTCCTGGAGGGGCGGGAAAGGCTTGTCCCATGGCCCTGGGCAGGGCACAGGGCTCGTTGCAGCTGTTGGCCAGCGGGGTGGGTCCGCAGGGACGGCAGAGGCTGTTGCAGGCCATGGCTGTGGTGTGGAGGATGTCTGGAAGAGAAAAAAGGTGATAAAGTGCAGGGGAATTGGGGTTGGAGGGGCTGTGATGAATGAGGGTGAGGGAACGTGGAGGCAGTTTTGGGGCTGTGGGGAGGCGTGAGAGCTGCTGAGTCTGGTGCTGAGACTGCTGGAAGAGAGGATCCAGGGCTGCAGGATCTGGAGGTTCAGGGTCTTGAGGCTCACCTGGTTGTCTTCAGGAGCAGAAGAAGGTGTCAGAAGGAGTGTGTGAGGGAGAGAGGCTCTGGAGTGCCTTTTATGCTGGTCCTGGAGGGGCGGGACAGCCCTGTGACATGGCCTTGGGGCATTTTTGAGGCAGCAGCTCTTGGATCTTGCTCCTCCACTCTCAGCCCAAGTATAGATCCAAAAACCCTGAATATCAAATCCCAACATCACTGAAGAACTTCCAGACAAAGGTAATGTCTCCAGTCAGGCTTTGACGGCTGGGAAAATAGCATTGAGAGAGGGAATGGGCTGGAAGGGGCAACACCAGGTACTTGGAAGCGCTGCAAAGCCCAGACCAGCTTGCCAGGCCTGAGAGAGGCTGAGGGTAACCTTCAGAACACACCCAGAGACCACAGCAAGCCAGTGCTGCATGGTGGCCTCAGTAATGACACCTCAGTTCTCTAAAGCTTTGGTCACGTCTTCATCCTGCACCCACAACACCAAAATTTCATCTCTAAGAGGCACACTTAAAGGCTGCCACCAAGGTGAGATGGACACGGCCTCAAGAGAAGGATGTGAAATATGAGAAATCCACAAAGAAATGCCCAAGTAATGGCAGAGAAGGAAAGAGGAGGTTGTTAACCACCCATTAGTAATTAATGGTTATTTTGCCCCAAGGCCATGGGACAAGGCTGTCCCGCCCCTGCAGGAGCAGCATAAAAAGCACCCCAGAGCCTCTCTCCCTCACACACTTCTCCTCACGCCATCCCCTCCTGCTCCTGCCAAGAACCAGGTAAGTCTCAAGACCCTGACCCTCCTGCTCCTGCACCCCTGGCCCCTCTCTTCCAGCATGCTCAGCCCCACCCTCTGCAGCCCTCACACCTCCCCACAGCCCCACAACAACCTCCACAATCCCTCTCCCTCCTGCATCACTGCCCCTCGCACCCACATACTCATGCCTTACCTCATCCCCTTTCTTCCAGGTACCCTCCACACCACAGCCATGGCCTGCAACAACATCTGCCGACCCTGCGGACCCACCCCGCTGGCCAACAGCTGCAACCAGCCCTGTGCCCTGCAATGCCAGGATTCCCGTGTTGTTATCCAGCCTTCTCCTGTTGTGGTCACCCTGCCAGGACCCATCATGACCTCCTTCCCACAGAGCACCGCCGTCGGATCCACTTCCTCCGCTGCAGTGGGTGCTGAGCTCAGTGCCCAGGGACAGCCCATCTCTGGTGGATTTGGTGGCTTTGGCTATGGTCTGGCAGGCCTGGGCTGCTATGGCAGAAGGGGCTATGGCTCCATCTGCTAAGGGCCCTCAGCACCACCCCTGACACTAACCTCCCACTTCCTGGAACTCATCTCAGGCATTGAGGACGCACCTCTGGGACAAGATTCTCAAATGGACTCAACACTTCCAGCTCCTGATCTTCCTGCACCAAGTATGGCAATAGCCACGGGGCCAGCCCTGGCTGCCTGCAAACATGGCCCATCTGCCTCCTGCTCTTCTCCCACTCCCTGCTCTGCATGGCCTCTTCACCTCTGTCCAGCTCCCCTTGGGCAAATCCCTTCTCCCAAGCCAGAGACCCTTGGGCACCTCTGCTGGGCTGCTCCCAGTGAAGGGCAGAAAGGCCTCCATGCTCTGGCCAAACCTTGCCAAAGGAAAGGACCTTGGCTGATGCTCGTCCTACTTCCACCTCAGACCAGCTCCCTTCCACTGGCTGCTCCTGAGTTTTCACTCTTCTACCTCAATAAAGATTTCTTGCATCACTACCTCCAATGACTCCTTCTTTCTTCTCCCAAGCTTCTTCCAGTCTCACTCAGCACTAAGCCAAGCTTGTAGGGACCACTGGGACCTGGGAAAAAGTACACAAGATCACACTTAGCTATTATTTCTGCAGTTCAACTACTCACAGCCACACTTTACACTTCCAGTGTGTTAACACATAAATCCTTCACCTATTGGAATACAAACCTGGACACACCAGTGTAGGTCGATCCGTGCCTCTGGCACAAGCCCCTCGTGGGTGGTATATTCAGTTTTTCTGGACACCAGCTGCTCCTGCCTGTCATTGTCTTCCAGGGCGATCTGCAGCTCTACCTCAGCATGTCCATGTCTTCCTTGTTTCCAGCTCCTAGAGCTGAACACACATCCCCAGTGTCTCCAGAGTGGAGCAGAGGAGCAGAATCCCCCCCGAGGAGCCCCATTCCTTCCAGCCCTCTCAGGCTGCTCTGGGATTTGCAGCTGTGCCGGAGGTGTTGCCCCTTCCCCCTCATTTTATCCCTTCCCAAACTGATCCCACCTGGCTAAGCCTGACAAAAGATGTGAGCTTTGCTCTAAACCTGACCCTTGCTGTTGAGTATGCTCTGTGGGTGTCTTGGTGCCTGCCCCTCTTGCCTTTAAGGTTTTGGTATCCAGGGCCATTGGGGTCTTTGTGGGGACATTGTACAAAGGAGTGAGGCCACTTGTGATTGTTGGAAAGAGAATTTGGAGGTTGCCCGGGTTGTTGGAGAAGAGCATTGCAGGATCCTCGACAACCAGGCAAGTCCAGGTGGTGTCAGTGGTCTAAGAAGTGTCTGAAGAACTGGATCCCGAGGCCTATCCCAAAGTCCAGACGGCAGCAAGGCCCAGGAATTGGATCCTTTTGGGCAACACTCTGGAAAACCAGAGTGGTCCTGGACATGTGCTGGAGCTCAGCAAGGCCATCTGCCAAGGGCTGTTTGTTGGGGAGAGTCATCCCGGATGGGATAAAATGTCTGAGCCTCAGTTAGAACAATGGTTTTCTTCTCCAAAAAAGCCTATGTGGTTTTGGTTGTGGTTGTGGTTGAGGATAAATGGAGCAGGAAGTGTCCCTGTACCAGTGTGGGAGCAGGGAGCTCAAGTGTGCAGGATCTGGAATGCTGTTCTGACTAAGCATGGAGAGATGACTCTTGCTGTGTATTCAGCACTGGTGGGGTCACATGTGAGGGGTTGTGAGAAGTCCTGGCCACCCCAGTGTGAAAATGAAGTCGATTTGGTGAATCAAGAGCATTTCAGGGCCAGCAAGATTCTAAAGCAGGCTCTTTACTAGAGGAGAGGCTGAGAGAGCTGGGAGTCCCAGCCATCAGTGTGTGCAAATCTCTGGATAAGTCAAGGGAGCCTGGCTGTTCTCAGCAAGGCCCACGTGGAGGGCAAGAGGGCAAGAGTGCAAGGGAAAATATGGGATTCTGTGGGAAAAGAAAGCAAGGATTTGGTCACAGAGGGGAAGAGGAGGTGGAGACTGCTGGGAAATCCAACCATGAACTGTCCATGGTGCTGGGAAACTCTGCTCTTGCTGGTCCTGCTTGAGCTGAAGGGAATGAAGCACTTGCACTCCAGAGTTCCTGCCCAAGTGGAAGATTTTATCAGTGTTTATTCCGAGGGCGTGAGAGTCCTGCTGGGAAGAGAGTTTGTGTGCAGGCAGAGAGAGATTTTGAGCAGAAGAGCAATAATGTGTCAAAGCCTTTGTTATAGCAGGTGCTTGGCTTGTAAAATATTTTGGAAGGTTCTCCCCCTTCTCTGCTTCCTGGACATGTCTTGTTTGTTACTGGTGGTGATGGCTGTTTGTCATGGTTTGACCCTGGCACAATGCCAGGGCCCCCATGAAGGGTATATTTCCAAAATGGTTGCTGTGAGATGTGACCCAGGAACAGAACAAAGCAGGCTCCCATTCAGGGATGGAGGGAAAAACACAACACTTTATTTATTACAAATCCAGAAAGGAACACATACCAAGCTAAGAATGAACACCTTCCAGACACCTTCCTCCTCCCCCCTTTCTCCACAGATTCACCACTCCTGAATACCAAGCTAAGAATGAACACCTTCCAGATACCTTCCTCCTCCTCCCCCCTTTCTCCACAGATTCACCACTCCTCAAATTATCAACCCTCAAATCCATCAGGGAGAGAGGAGTCCCCCCTTGCCTCATAGGCCTCCCCAGGAAGCACAATTAAAACTCTCCTGTGCTTCCGCATCATCCATGGCCCCGCACAGAGAACATTGGCCCTCGTGAGTTCTCCCCCCGCCCCCATGTCCAGTGCTCTCACCACTGGACACGGGCCAGGACTGCTTTTAGGGCTCCC
>NW_024367104.1:41979-46915 GCF_014805655.1 Passer montanus
GCAGTTTTGGGGCTGTGGGGAGGTGTGAGGGCTGCTGAGTGTGGTGATGAGCCTGCTGGAAGAGAGGATCCAGGGCTGCAGGATCTGGAGATTCAGGGTCTTGAGGCTCACCTGGTTGTCTTCAGGAGCAAAAGAAGGTGTCAGGAGGAGTGTGTGAGGGAGAGAGGCTCTGGGCTGCCTTTTATGCTGCTCCTGCAGGGGTGGGACAGCCTTGTGCCATGGCCTTGGGGCATTTTTGAGGCAGCAGATCTTGGCTGGCTCAGCCTGGTGAGTCCCGAAGTGGGGAGTGTTCTTCTTCCTGGAGTTCTGCAGTTTCACGTCCTTCCCTTGGGGCAGTGTCCCTCTGACCTTGGCGGCACCTCTTACCTGCCAGAATTAGAGACCAGCGTGTGGTTGTTGATGCCGCATGTCAGAGCACGTAGAAGGTTCAGACAAAGTAGAGGAGAGCTCGGGAGTCATCCGAGGTCATTCCATGGCACAATGAGAACATGTCCCATTTGCATTCTTGTCTCCTGCCTGAAAGAACTCTCTGCTCTCTCAGCTTCTTCCTGCTTTGAGGGCAGTCCAGACCTCAGTTCCCTGAGCCCTGCCATTCAGGTCCATCTCAGGCCACCACGCTGGACATCTGGACTTGCCTGGGTTGTTGAGGATTGTGCAATACTCGCCAGCAAAACCCTGGACAACTTCCAAACTCTCTTTCTGACAATCAGACATTGCCCAGAGAAGTGATCTTACTCCTCCACACTCAGCCCAAGTAAAGATCCAAAACCCCTGAATATCAAATCCCAACATCACTGAAGAACTTCCAGACAAAGGTAATGTCTCCAGTCAGGCTTTGACAGCCAGGGAAATAGCATGGAGAGAGGGAATGGGCTGGAAGGGGCAACACCAGGCACTTGGAAGAGCTGCAAAGCCCTGACCAGCTTGTCTGGCCTGAGAGCAGCCGAGGGTAACCTTCAGAACACACCCAGAGACCACAGCAAGCCAGTGCTGCATGGTGGCCTCAGTAATGACACCTCAGTTCTCCAAAACTTTGGTCACATCTTCATCCTGCACCCACAACACCAAAATTTCATCTCTAAGAGGCACACTTAAAGGCTGCCGCCAAGGTGAGATGGACACGGCCTCAAGAGAAGGATGTGAAATATGAGAAATCCACAAAGAAATGCCCAAGTAATGGCAGAGAAGGAAAGAGGAGGTTGTTGACCACCCATTAGTAATTAATGGTTATTTGCTAAGAGGAATAGAATTCTAAGACTCAGAGGATATAAATTGTGAAACCTTACAGCTTGAATGCGGAATAATTGACGTCACAGACCAGCCTGGGAACAAAGGGATGGGCCCCATTTGTTGTTTATTTTTAGATTTCTGACAGGGGACAAGAAATGCATATAAAAAGACAGATTTGGTTGTTTAAATTTAGGAAATCCAAAAGGACCATAACATTGTAGCAAATACAGCCTGAACAGCCTCGCATTTCCCAGATCATCTCCCCTGACCCCACTCAAGACACTAGGCCAGGAGCTCTCTTTCATCCATCAGGAAACACTCCCAGGCACTGAAATCTTCCACAATTTTGCATAGTGAGCTGCCCAGAACATCAGCAGCTCCCTCAGAAGTCCTGGGTGCAACACAATGACTCATGGAAGGCCCGGAGTTCTCTTTCCTGCATCAGGAAACACTCCCAGGCACTGGAATCTTCCACGATTTTTCACAGTGAGCTGCCCAGAACATCAGCAGCTCCCTCAGAAGTCCTGGGTGCAACACAATGACTCATGGACATCCAGTGGCACAGAAGAGAATCCAGGTCTTCACAAGGCACCAACAAACCACAGCAGATGAATACCACAAACTGACCACACTGATGACATTGTAAATCTCCACGCCTCTGGTTGTTTATTCAGCCCTCGTTGACAAACAAGGAATAATCACATTTTCCCAAATACCAACTCCTGACAGAAAGCTGCCTCCAAGGTCAGGTGGACGTGGCCTCAAGAGCAGGACATGAAATTGCAGAATTGCATGAAGAAAAACACTCCCCACCTCATGACTCACCAGGCTGAGGCAGCCAAGAGCTGCTGTCACAAATTGCCCCAAGGCCATGGGACAAGGCTGTCCCGCCCATCCAGAACCAGCATAAAAGCCAGCCCAGAGCCTCTCTCCCTCATACACTTCTCCTGACTCCTTCTGCTCCTACTCCGGCCAAGAACCAGGTGAGTCTCAAGACCCTGAACCTCCTGCCCCTACACCCCCGACCCCTCTCTTCCAGCATACTCAGCCCCAGCCTCAGAAGCCATCACACCTCCCCACAGCTCCACAACAACCTCCACAATCCCTCTCTCTCCTGCGTCACTGCCTCTCGCACCCACACACTCATGTCTTACCTCATCCCCTTTCTTCCAGGACCCTCCACACCACAGCCATGGCCTGCAACAACATCTGCCGACCCTGCGGACCCACCCCGCTGGCCAACAGCTGCAACGAGCCCTGTGCCCTGCAATGCCAGGATTCCCGTGTTGTTATCCAGCCTTCTCCTGTGCTGGTCACCCTGCCAGGACCCATCATGACCTCCTTCCCCCAGAGCACCGCCGTTGGATCCACCTCCTCCGCTGCCGTGGGCGCTGAGCTCAGTGCCCAGGGACAGCCCATCTCTGGTGGATTTGGTGGCTTTGGCTATGGCCTGGCAGGCCTGGGCTGCTATGGCAGAAGGGGCTATGGCTCCATCTGCTAAGGGCCATCAGCACCATCTATGATGCCAACCATCCACTCCCTGGAACTCATCTCAGGCATTGAGGACACATCTCTGGGACAAGATTCTCAAATGCACTCAGCACTTCCAGCTCCTGATCTCACGGCACCAAGCAAGGCGGTAGTCACAGGGCCAGCCTGGTCTGCCTGCAAACATGGCCCATCTGCCTCCTGCTCTTCTCCCGCTTCCTGCTCTGCATGGACCCTTTGGCTCTGTCCAGCTCCCCTTGAGCAAACCCCTTCTCCCAAGCGAGAGACCCTTGGGCACCTCTGCTGGGCTGCTCCAGGCGAAGGTCAGGAAGGCCTCGATGCTCTGGCCAAACCTTGCCAAAGGACCTTGGCTGATGCTGGCCCTACTTACACATCAGACCAGCTCCCTTCCACTGGCTGCTCCTGAATTTTCACTCTTCTACCTCAATAAAGATTTCTTGCATCAATACCTCCAATGACTCCTTCTTTCTTCTCCCAAGCTTCTTCCACTCTCACTCAGCACTAAGCCAAGCTTGTAGAAGCCACAGGGGTGGGTGAAAAAGTGCACAAGATCACTCTTAGCTATTATTTCTGCAGTTCCATGACGCACTGCCACATATTGCATTTCCAGTGCATTATCACATGAACCCTTCAGCTAATGGAACACAAACCTGGACACACAAATGCAGGTCAATCCCTGCCTCTGGCACAAGCCCCTCATGGGTGGTGTGTGCCATTTTTCTGGACACCAGCTGCTCCTGCCTGTCATTGTCTTCCAGGGCGATCTCCAGCCCGGCCTGAGCAGGTCAATGTGTTCCTTGTTTCCTGCTCCCAGAGTTGAAAACACATCTCCAGTCTCTCCCGAGGGGAGCACAGGAGCAGAATCCCCCCCTCACCTGCTGCCCACACTCTGGGGATGACCCCAGGACACTGCCGGGGTTCTGTTTGGTGCATTCACATGGCAGGGCAGTCCAACACTTCATCCAGCAGCACCCCAAGTGCTCCTCCTTGGGCTCAATCCCCTCATCACCCAGCCTTTGTCCAGCATGTTTTGGATTGCTCCAGTCCAGTGTCAGCAGATTCTGCCCCTGTTCTGCTCTGATGATAATGGAGAACTCTGATAATCTCTGGGTTACTGGGAACAAGGAACAAGGTAGACAAGCCTCTTATGAAGGTGAAGGATATCCAGAGCGCGGCCTGAAGGATGCTCTGTGGCTGAAGGTTTGGGACAGCCTTTGCCCGTGACACTGGGGCATTTTTTCAGGCTAGCTGCTCTTGCCTGGCACAGCCTGGAGAATCAGAAAGTTGGAAGTGATTTTCTTCCCACAGCTCTGCATCACAAGTTTGGGAACACTTTGCTTCCCTCATCTCTGCAATTCCATATCCCGCTCTCAAAATTATGCCCATCTGAGCATGGCAGCAGCTTTGATGAGTTGGCATTCATCCCAACATGGGTGGATGAGGGAAGAGGTGCCAGTATCCTGCACCTTGACTTGTGCACGTCCTTTGCTCCTGCGCCAGACAACATCCCTGTCTCTAAGCTGGAGTGATGTGGATGTTGGTTGGACCATTTGGTAGATAAGGAATGGACAGGATGGTCTCACTCCAAGAGTTTTGGTCAATGGCTCCACATCCCTCTGTGGAGAATGGGGATGAGTGGAGACCCACAGAGACTCGTGTTTGGATTGTTATAATTTGGCATCATTGTCAGAAATCAGGGTACTGGGATTTAATGGGATGATCAGCAAAAGCAGGGACCACTCCAAGCTGAGTGGTGGGGTTGGTTGTCTGGAGGGAAGGGATGGCATTCAGAGGGGCTGGAACTGGTTTGTGCAGAGGGATATTGTCAGTTTCCTGAAGCTGAACAAGGCCAAGTGCAAAGTCCTGCATGTGGTTTGGAGCAATGCCAAACATGGCTGTGGACTGGATGATGAGTGGATGGAGAGCAGCCCAGAGGAGAAAGCCTTGGGGTGTTAGTGGGCGAAGAACTGGACACACCCCACCATGTGAATGAGCTGACCAGAAACTCCCCATGTCCTTGGCTCAGGTCCACAGCATGGGCAGAATGTGATGGGGGGGATTCTGCCCCTCTACTCTGGCTGGGGTAGACTGGAGTTGTGTGTTAAATTCTGGCATGTGAAAATAAGGGAGACATGCAGCAGCTTGAGCAGATCTGTAAATGGGCCTGGAAGATGATGAGGGTCTGGAGCAACTGATG
>NW_024367104.1:47669-73611 GCF_014805655.1 Passer montanus
GAGGAGCAGAATCCCCACCGCCTCACCTGCTGCCCCCACTCTGGGGATGAGCCCAGGACACTGCCAGGGTTCTGTTTGGTGCATTCAGATGGCAGGGCAGTCCAACACTTCATCCAGCAGCACCCCAAGTGCTCCTCCTTGGGCTCAATCCCCTCATCACCCAGCCTTTGTCCAGCTTGTTTTGGATTGCTCCAGTCCAGTGGCAGCAGATTCTGCCCCTGTTCTGCTCTGATGATATTGGAGAGCTCTGATAATCTCTCCGGGTTACTGGGAACAAGGAACAAGGAAGACAAGCCTCTTATGAAGGTGAAGGATATCCAGAGCGCGGCCTGAAGGATGCTCTGTGGCTGAAGGTTTGGGACAGCCTTTGCCCGTGACACTGGGGCATTTTTCAGGCTAGCTGCTCTTGCCTGGCACAGCCTGGAGAATCAGAAAGTTGGAAGTGATTTTCTTCCCACAGCTCTGCATCACAAGTTTGGGAACACTTTGCTTCCCTCATCTCTGCAATTCCATATCCCGCTCTCAAAATTATGCCCATCTGAGCATGGCAGCAGCTTTGATGAGTTGGCATTCATCCCAACATGGGTGGATGAGGGAAGAGGTGCCAGTATCCTGCACCTTGACTTGTGCACGTCCTTTGCTCCTGCGCCAGACAACATCCCTGTCTCTAAGCTGGAGTGATGTGGATGTTGGTTGGACCATTTGGTAGATAAGGAATGGACAGGATGGTCTCACTCCAAGAGTTTTGGTCAATGGCTCCACATCCCTCTGTGGAGAATGGGGATGAGTGGAGATCCACAGAGACTCGTGTTGGGATTGTTATAATTTGGCATCATTGTCAGAAATCAGGGTACTGGGATTTAATGGGATGATCAGCAAAAGCAGGGACCACTCCAAGCTGAGTGGTGGGGTTGGTTGTCTGGAGGGAAGGGATGGCATTCAGAGGGGCTGGAACTGGTTTGTGCAGAGGGATATTGTCAGTTTCCTGAAGCTGAACAAGGCCAAGTGCAAAGTCCTGCATGTGGTTTGGAGCAATGCCAAACATGGCTGTGGACTGGATGATGAGTGGATGGAGAGCAGCCCAGAGGAGAAAGCCTTGGGGTGTTAGTGGGCGAAGAACTGGACACACCCCACCATGTGAATGAGCTGACCAGAAACTCCCCATGTCCTTGGCTCAGGTCCACAGCATGGGCAGAATGTGATGGGGGGGATTCTGCCCCTCTACTCTGGCTGGGGTAGACTGGAGTTGTGTGTTAAATTCTGGCATGTGAAAATAAGGGAGACATGCAGCAGCTTGAGCAGATCTGTAAATGGGCCTGGAAGATGATGAGGGTCTGGAGCAACTGATGTCCAGCCAACATGAACACTGCAGCCATGAGGGGCTTGTGCCAGAATCAAACATGGACCTCCATTAGTGGATCCAGGCCTGTGATTAAGCAAGTGAATTTCTTCTCTGTGATGGACACAAGGTGTGTCAGTGTGTCCCAGTGGGTAGTGGAACTGCAGAGCCAATTCCATAGAGGTGTTGGTGCAATTTGCACCCTCCACAAAAGGCTTGTGGAGACACGGATTTGTGCCAATTGTGGTTGGCATGCCTTTGCCATAAAAATATTGAAGGAGACATTTCAGTTTGCAAGGCAAGAGTATTTTATTGAGGCAAAAGTAGAGTGCATGGTCATGAGCAGCCAGTAGAAGGAAGCTGGTCTGAGAGACAAGTAGGGTGACCATCAGGCTGGGCCCCTTGGTTACAGTGATTTGTGCAGAGCAGAAAGGCCTTCCTGCCCTGCAGTGAGAGCAGCACTCCGGAGGTGCCTGATGATCTCTGGCTTGGGAGAAGGGGTTTGCAGCAGAGGGGATTGGAGAGAGATGCAGGGGAAGTGCAGAGCAGGGAGGGGAGGAAGAGCAGGGGGCAGATGGGCCATGTTTGCAGGCAGCCAGACCTGGCCCCCTGGCTGATGCCTGGTTTGGAGCCCTGAGAGAAGAAGCTGGAAGCACTGAGTCCATTTGAGAACGATGTCCCAGAGCCACATCCTCAATGCCTGAGATGTGTTCCAGGGAGTGGATGGTTGGTGTCACGGGTGGTGCTGAGGGCCCTTAGCAGATGGAGCCATAGCCCCTTCTGCCATAGCAGCCCAGGCCCGCCAGGCCATAGCCAAAGCCACCAAATCCACCAGAGATGGGCTGTCCCTGGGCACTGAGCTCAGAGCCCAGAGCAGCAGAGGAGGTGGATCCGACGGCGGTGCTCTGGGGGAAGGAGGTCATGATGGGTCCTGGCAGGGTGACCAGCACAGGAGAAGGCTGAATAACAACACGGGAATCCTGGCATTGCAGGGCACAGGGCTCGTTGCAGCTGTTGGCCAGCGGGGTGGGTCCGCAGGGTCGGCAGATGTTGTTGCAGGCCATGGGTGTGGTATGGAGGGTGCCTGGAAGAGATAGGGCGTGAGGCAGGGCAGGGCTGTGGGGATGCAGGAGAGAGAGGGAGTGTGGAGGCTGTTGTGGGGCTGTGGAGAGACATGAGGACTGCTGAGGCTGGGGTTGGTCATGCTGGAAGAGAGGGGTCATGGGAGCAGGATCAAGAGGGTCAGGGGCTTGAGACTTACCTGGTACTCGGCAGGAGCAGGAGGGGATGGCGTGAGGAGAAGTGTGTGAGGGAGAGAGGCTCTGGGTTGGCTTTTATGCTGGTTCTGGAGGGGCGGAACAGCTTTGTCCCATGGCCTTGGGGCATTTTGGAGGCAGAAGCCCTTGCCTGGCACCGTGTGGTGAGTCATGAGGTGGGGAGTGTTTTCTTTCCTGTGACTCTTCAACTCCATGTTCACCATTTAAGGCGGTTTCCGTTTGACCTTGGCAGCCCCTCTTAATGGAGAGAATTAGTGACCATTACCTTGTTGGTGTTAGCATGTGTCAGGACATGTAGAAGATTCAACCAAAGCTTTGCAGAACTGGGAAGTCATCACTGAAGTCATTCCATGGCATATTGACAATATGTCCCGTGTGCATCCTTGTGTCCTGCCCGAAAGAACTCTGATCTCTCTCAGCTTCTCTTTTTAAGGATGCTCCAATTCCATTATTGACTTGATCTCCCAGCACTGCTCTTGGTCAGCCACATCCAGATCCTTGATCCACTCTGGAGTCCCAGCAGTGATGGGTGAAAAGATAGACACTGCCTTCAACCCCCTTGTGTTCCTTTTTCTCATCCTCTCCTGGTAACTGCTGGAGTTTTTTGCAACAAAGGGTACATGGCCAAAAGGATGGATTAATAAATGGATGAGGAACAGTTCTCATGTGTCTTGTTCTTCATATCCTTCACAAAATTTCCTTTATAGGAGGAAGGGTCCAGAACCCAGCACTGTGACCCCACTGTGTGACCTTGCTGGGCCCAGGTTAGAGGAGCTTCACAGATGAACAAACACAGGAGTTTGAGCAGCATGGGAGGCCTCCCTGTATCCCAGGGATTGCATTCCCATATGCATCAGGAAATATCAGTTGTGTAGAAAGGCATGACAACATGGTGAGGAGGGACACCATGGGATGGAAGGAGCAGACCTGCAAAAGCTGTGGCCCTGCAAACCCAAGATCAGCTTGACAGTGTGGAGGTGTCAGAAGGTCTGAGGCCCCTCCACAAAACACAACAAAAAACACAGCACACAATGCCATGTGATGACTTCACTGATGATATTCCACCTCGCCAAATCCTTGGTCAGGATTTCAGCACTCCCTGGCTTACATCATTAGCACCATCTTAACATCTAATGTTTCCATTTAATTGATCTTCCAAGGTCACATAGACAGAGTCTCAAGAGAGGGACATGGAATTCCACCACCATGACATGGGAGAGAAGGGGACCTTGCTGACCCTCCTCTAGTAATTACTGACTTTTGCTAACAGAAACACAAAATTAAGATTACGGGATAAAAGTAATGAAACCTGACAGCTTGATTGTAGAATGCAGAAACTGACATCACAGACCAGCCACAGAAAGAAACTGATTGGACCAGGTTTGCTCCTCAATATCAGATTTCTGAATGAGGCATAGAAATGCAGTTTATAAAACATTGTATGCTGTTGTATAAATTTGAGAAATCCAAACCAGAACACTGGAACAAGTTCAGCCTGAACAGACTCACATTTTCCAGATCCTCTCTCTTGATCCCATTCAAAAAACAAGGGGAGGAGCTCTCTTTCCTCCAAAAACTGAGAGCTTTGAAAGTTACTGCACAGTGACCTCTCCAGGACATCAGCAACTTCCTCAGCGTTTCTGGGTGACACAACGACTGATGAACATCCAGCAAAACAGAGTCCCATTCTTCACAAGGCACCCACAAACCACAGCACACAAACGCCACAAAATTGCATTGCTAATGCAATTGCACATTTCCTGGGCTATGGTGGTTAATTCAGCCCTTTCTGACACACATGAAACAATCAAATTGACCCAAACACCAAGTCATGAAAGCTGCCTCCAACGTCAGATGGAACCAGCCTCGAAAGCGTGACACAGAACTGCAGAACGACATCAAGGAAAGCACTCCCCAGCTCATGACATATTGTTAGGCAGGGCAAAGCAAGAGCTGCAGTGTCCAAAATGCCCCAAGGCCATGGCACAAGGTTGTCCCGCCCATCCAGAACCAGCATAAAAGCCAGTCCAGAGCCTCTTTCCCTCACACATTTCTCCTCACGCCATCTCCTCCTGCTGACAACCAGGTGAGTCTCAATCCCCTGAACCTCCTGCTCCTGTGTTCCTGGCCCCTCTCTTCCAGCACGCTCAGCCCCAGCCTCAGCAGTTCTCACGCCTCCCCACAGACACACAACAGCCTCCACACTCCCTAAAGCTGCTGACACTTCACCCCTTGCTCCCCCACACCCCTGCCCTGCCTCACTCCTCTCTCTTCCAGGACCCACCACACCACAGCCATGGCCTGCAACAACATCTGCCGACCCTGCGGACCCACCCCGCTGGCCAACAGCTGCAACGAGCCCTGTGCCCTGCAATGCCAGGATTCCCGTGTTGTTATCCAGCCTTCTCCTGTGCTGGTCACCCTGCCAGGACCCATCATGACCTCCTTCCCCCAGAGCACTGCCGTCGGATCCACCTCCTCCGCTGCCGTGGGCGCTGAGCTCAGTGCCCAGGGACAGCCCATCTCTGGTGGATTTGGTGGCTTTGGCTCTGGGCTGGGAGGCCT
Organism: Passer montanus; assembly: GCF_014805655.1. Classification (NCBI taxonomy): domain Eukaryota; kingdom Metazoa; phylum Chordata; class Aves; order Passeriformes; family Passeridae; genus Passer; species Passer montanus. Next base: position 52,851 of record NW_024367104.1, read on the forward strand.
GGGCTGCTATGGCAGAAGGGGCTATGGCTCCATCTGCTAAGGGCCCTCAGCACCACCCCTGACACCAAAGAGCAACTCTCTGGAACTCATCTCACGCATTGAGGACTCCGTTCTGTGCCAAGGCTCTCAGACAGGCCCAGTGATTCCAGTTCCAGTGATGCTTTAAGGCATCTTCTGCTCTCAGGGCAAAGCAGCAGCCATGGGGCCAGGCCAGGCTGCCTGCAAACATGGCCCCTTTGCCTCCTGCTCATCTCCTCTCCCTTTCAGCTCTATCCACTCCCCTCTTCAATAAATCGCTTCTCACAAGCTGGAGACCATTGGGAACCTCTCACCATGTCTGCTCTCACTGCTGGGCAGGAAGGCTTTGATTCTCCAGCCAAACCACTGCAACCAAAGGACTTCGGGTGATGCTCCTGCTCATCTCCTCTCCCTTTCAGCTTTATCCACTCCCCTCTTCAATAAATCACTTCTCACAAGCTGGAGACCATTGGAAACCTCTCACCATCTGTCTGCTCTCACTGCTGGGCAGGAAGGCTTTGATTCTCCAGCCAAACCACTGCAACCAAAGGACTTCGGCTGATGGTCGGCCTACTTGTCCCTCAGACCAGCTTCCTTCTACAGGCTGCTCATGACCTCTCACTCTTCTTTTGCCTCAATAAAATTCTCATGCCTTGCAATCTGAGATGTCTCCTCCAATTTCTTTCTGGCAATGGTGTGCCAAACACACTTGGCACAAATCCCATCACATTCTGCCCATGCTGTGGACCTCAGCTAAGGACATGGGGAGTTTCAGGTCAGCTCATTCACATGATGGTGCAGGTCCAGTTCTTCATCCACCAACACCCCAAGGCTTTCTCCTCTGGGCTGCTCTCCATCCACTCATCATCCAGCCTACACCCATGTTTGGCATTGCTCCAAACCACATGCAGGACCGTGCACTTCGCCTTCTTCAGCTTCATGAAAGCAACAATATCCCACATTCCCAACCAGTTCCAGGCCTGCTGAATGCCATTCCTTCCCTCCAGGCAACCAACCCCACTACTCAGCTTGGAGTGGTCTCTCCTTTTGTTGATCACCCATTAAATCCTAGATCCCTGATTTCTGACAATGATGCAAAATTACAACAACCCCAACACAAGTCTCTGTGGATCTCCACTCATCCCTGTTCCCCACACAGGGACATGGAGCCATTGACCTCAACTCTTGGAGTAAGTCCATCCTGTCCATTCCTTATCCACCAAATGGTCCAACCAACATCCACATCACTATAGCTTAGAGACAGGGATGTTGTCTGGCACAGGAACAAAGGGCTTGCACAAGTCCAGGTGCAGGATACTGGCACATCTTCCCTCATCCACCATTTTTAGAGTGAATGCCAACTCATCAAAGCTGCTGCCATGGGCAGATGGACACAGTTTTGAGAGCGGGATATGGAATTGCAGAGATGTAGGAAGCAAAGGGTTCCCAAACTTGTGACTCAGCAGGCTGTGCCAGGCAAGAGCATGTAGCATGATAAAATGCCCCAATATCAGGGGCATTGGCTCTCCCAAACCTTCAGTCACAGAGCACCCTTGAGGCTGTGCTCTGGATATCCCTCACCAGAGTCTTGTCTTCCTTGTTCCCAGTAACCCAGAGATTATCAGAGCTCTCCAAGATCATCAGAGCAGAACGCACCCAGGAATTCTGAGGGAACTGCTAATGGTCTGGGGAGGTCACTGTGCAAAATCCTGGAAGATTCCAGTGCCTGGGAGTGCTTCCTGATGGATGAAAGAGAACTCCTGGCCTTGTGCCTTGAGTGGGGTCAGGGGAGGTGATCTGGGAAATGCAAAGCTGTTCAGGCTCTATTTGTTACAGTGTTATGGTCCAATTGGATTTCCTAAATTTAAACAGCAAACAAATCTGTCATTTAAAATGTATTTCTTGTCCTCTGTCAGAATCCTAAGAAATAAACAACAAATGGGGCCCATCCCTTTGTTCCCAGGCTGGTCTGTGACGTCAAGTCATTTATTCCGCATTCAAGCCGTAAGGTTTCACAATTTATATCCTCTGAGTCTTAGAATTCTATTCCTCTTAGCAAATAGCCATTAATTACTAATGGGTGGTCAATAACCTCCTCCTTCCTTCTCTGCCATTACTTGGGCATTTCTTTGTGGAATTGTCAGATTCCACGTCCTTCTCTTGAGGCCGTGTCCATCTCACCTTGGCGGCAGCCTTTAAGTGTGCCTTTTAGAGATGAAATTTTGGTGTTGTGGGTGCAGGATGAAGACATGACCAAAGCTTTGGAGAACTGAGGTGTCATTACTGAGGCCACCATGCAGCACTGGCTTGCTGTGGTCTGTGGGTGTGTTCTGAAGGTTACCCTCGGCTGCTCTCAGGCCTGACAAGCTGGTCTGGGCTTTGCAGCTCTTCCAAGTACCTGGTGTTGCCCCTTCCAACCCATTCTCTCTCTCCACACTATTTCCCCAGCTGTCAAAGCGTGACTGGAGACATCACCTTTACCACTGTTTGTGCTCCTCCATGACACTCACCTGGAGAGCAAACCCTCCCAAATGCCACCAACCCTCACATAACAATAACTCACACTTAAAAGCTGACCTCAAGGTCAGAAGGACAGGGCCTCAAGAGAAGGACATGGAATCGTGGAATTCCACAAAGGCACACCCACATCATGACAGTGAGGTAAAGCAGAGCATGCTGACCATCAGGTAGCAATTACTGGGTTTTGCTTACAGGACCACAATATTGTGATTTACAGGATATAAATAATTATGAAACCTGATGGTCTGAACATGGAATAAGGGAATTGACGCCACAGAGCAGGCTGGGAACAAAGGGTTCCACCCATTTGTTGTTCCGACAAAGTGACATCATGGATGACATAGCAAATCTGCAGGGCTCTGGTTGTTTATTCATTCCTCCCTGACACACATCTGACACTGAAATCCTGCCAAAAACTCATGAAAAATGCCGCCATGATTGGATGGACAGAGATTCAAGAGCAGAATATGGAATTTCAGAACATCAGAAAGGAAAACATTCCCCACCTCACGATCTTATGCCAGGTGTGTTGAGGTAAGAGCTGCTGCCTCCAAAATGCCCCAAGGCCATGGCACAAGGCTGTCCCGCCCCTCCAGAATGAACATTAAAGCCAGCCCAGAGCCTCTCTCCCTCACACACTTCTCCTCACTCCATCTACACCTGAAGACAACCAGGTGAGAACCAATCCCCTGACCCTCCTGCTCCTGCAACCATGGCCCCTCTCTTCCAGCACACTCAGCCCCAGCCTCAGTAGCCCTCACACCTCCCCACGGACACAACAGCCTCCACGCTTCCTCACCCTGCTGACACTTCACCCCTTGCACCCCCACAACACTGCCCTGCCTCTCTCCTCTCTCTTCCAGACACTCTCCACTCCACACCCATGGCCTGCAACAACATCTGCCGACCCTGTGGACCCACCCCGCTGGCCAACAGCTGCAACGAGCCCTGTGCCCTGCAATGCCAGGATTCCCGCGTCATCATCAACCCTTCCCCTGTGCTGGTCACCCTGCCAGGACCCATCATGACCTCCTTCCCCCAGAGCACCGCCGTCGGATCCACCTCCTCCGCTGCCATGGGCGCTGAGCTCAGTGCCCAGGGACAGCCCATCTCTGGTGGATTTGGTGGCTTTGGCTACGGCCTGGCAGGCCTGGGCTGCTGGGGCAGAAGGGGCTATGGCTCCATCTGCTAAGGGCCCTCAGCACCACCCCTGACACCAACGACCATCTCTCTGGAACTCATCTCAGGCATTGAGGACTCCGTTCTGTGCCAAGGCTCTCAGACAGGCTCAGTGATTCCAGTTCCAGTGATGCTGTAAGGCATCTTCTGCTCTCAGGGCAAGGCTGCAGCCAAGAGGCCAGGCCAGGCTGCCTGAAAACATGGCCCATCTGCCTCCTGCTCATCTCCTCTCACTTTTAGCTCTATCCAGTCACCTCTTCTATAAATCCCTTCTCACAAGCTGGAGATCATTGGGAATCTTCACTATGTGGCTGCTCTCACTGCTGGGCAGGAAGGCTTTGATTCTCCAGCCAAACCACTGCAACCAAAGGACTTCGGGTGATGGTCGGCCTACTTGTCCCTCAGACCAGCTTCCTTCTACTGGCTGTTCATGGCCTCTCACTCTTCTTTTGCCTCAATAAAATTCTCATGCCTTGCAATCTGAGATGTCTCCTCCAATTTCTTTCTGGCAAAGCTGTGCCAACCACACTTGACACAAATCCCATCACATTCTGCCCGTGCTCTGGAGATGAGGTCAGGACACGGGGAGTTTCTGGTCAGCTCATTCACATGTGTCCAGTTCTTCATCTACCAACACCCTAAGGCTTTCTCCTCCGGGCTGCTCTCCATCCACTCCTCATCCTGTCTACAGCTATGTTTGGCATTGCTACAAACCACATGCAGGACCTTGCACTTGGCCTTCTTCAGCTTCAGGAAACTGACAATATCCCACATCCCCAACCAGTTCTAATCCCTCCTGAATGCCATCCCTTCCCTCCAGACAACCAACCCCACTACTCAGCTTGTAGTCGTCCCTGCTTTTCAAGATCATCCCATTAAATCCCAGTATCCTGATTTCTCACAATGATGCAAAATTATAACAATCCCAACACGAGTCCCTGTGGGTCTCCACTCATCCCCTTTCTCCACACAGGTACGTGGAGCCATTGACTACAACTCTTGGAGTGAGTCCATCCTGTCCATTCCTTATCCACCAAATGGTCCAACCAACATCCACATCTCTCCAGCTCAGAGACAGGGATGTCGTCTGACACAGGAGCAAAGGACTTGCACAAGTCCAGGCGCAGGATACTGGCACGTCTTCCCTCATCCACCATTTTTGGAGTGAATGCCAACTCATCAAAGCTGCTGCCAAGGTCACATGTGCACGGCCTCAGAAGTGGGATGTGGAATTGCAGAGCTGTGGGAAGAAAATCACTCCCAACTTGCTGATTCTCCAGGCTGTGCCAGGGAAGAGCAGCTAGCCTGAAAAAATGCCCCAATGTCACGGGCAATGACTGTCCCAAACTTTCAGCCAGGGAGCATCCTTGAGGCTGTTCTCTGGATATCCCTCACCAGAGGCTTGTCTTCCTTGTTCCCAGTAACCCAGAGATTATCAGAGTTCTCCATTATCATCAGAGCAGAGCAGGGGCAGAATCTGCTGCCGCTGGACTGGAGCAATCCCAAACATGCAGGACAAAGGCTGGGTGATGAGGGGATTGAGCCCAAGGAGGAGCACTTGGGGTGCTGCTGGATGAAGTGTTGGACTGCCCTGCCATCTGAATGCACCAAACAGAACCCCGGCAGTGTCCTGGGCTCATCCCCAGAGTGTGGGCAGCAGGTGAGGGGGGGGGGATTCTGCTCCTCTGCTCCACTCTGGAGACACTGGGGATGTGTGTTCAGCTCTAGGAGCTGGAAACAAGGAAGACATGGACATGCTGAGGTAGAGCTGCAGATCGCCCTGGAAGACAATGACAGGCAGGAGCAGCTGGTGTCCAGAAAAACTGAATATACCACCCACGAGGGGCTTGTGCCAGAGGCACGGATTGACCTACACTGGTGTGTCCACGTTTGTGTTCCAATAGGTGAAGGGTTCATGTGTTAACACACTGGAAGTGTAAAGTGTGGCTGTGAGTAGTTGAACTGCAGAAATAATAGCTAAGTGTGATCTTGTGTACTTTTTCCCAGGTCCCAGTGGTCCCTACAAGCTTGGCGTAGTGCTGAGTGAGACTGGAAGAAGCTTGGGAGAAGAAAGAAGGAGTCATTGGAGGTAGTGATGCAAGAAATCTTTATTGAGGTAGAAGAGTGAAAACTCAGGAGCAGCCAGTGGAAGGGAACTGGTCTGAGGTGGAAGCAGGGCTAGCATCAGCCAAGGTCCTTTCCTTTGGCAAGGTTTGGCCAGAGCATCGAGGCCTTCCTGCCCTTCACTGAAATTGACCTGCTCAGCCAGAGCTGGAGATCGCCCTGGATGACAATGACAGGCAGGAGCAGCTGATGTCCAGAAAAATGGCACACACCACTCACGAGGGGCTTGTGCTAGAGACAGGGATTGACCTGATCTGGTGTGTCCTAATTTATGTTCCAATAGCTGAAGGGTTCATGTGTCAACACACTGGAAGTGCAAAGTGTGGAGGTGAGTAGTGGAACAGCAGAAATAATAGCTCACAGTGATCTTGGTGCACTTTTACACCCACCCCAGTGGCCTCTACAAACCTGGCTTGGTGCTGAGTGAGACTGGAAGAAGCTTGGGAGAAGAAAGAAGTCATCGGAGGTAGTGATGCAAGAAATCTTTATTGAGGTAGAAGAGTGAAAATTCAGGAGCAGCCAGTGAAAGGGAGCTGGTCTGCGGTGGAAGTAGGGCCAGCATCAGCCAAGGTCCTTTCCTTTGGCAAGGTTTGGCCAGAGCATCGAGGCCTTCCTGCCCTTCACTGGGAGCAGCCCAGCAGAGGTGCCCGATGGTCTCTGGCTTGGGAGAAGGGGTTTGCCCAAGGGGAGCTGGACAGAGCCAAAGGTTCCATGCAGAGCAGGGAGTGGGAGAAGAGAAAAAGGCAGATGGGCAATGTTTGAAGGCAGTCTGGGCTGGCCCCGTGGCTGATACCTGGCTTTGTGGCCTGAGGGCAGGAGGTGGAAGTGCTGAGTGCATTTGAGAATCTTGTCCCAGAGATGCGTCCTCAAAGCCTGAGATGAGTTCCAGGGAGTGGGCGGTTGGTGTCAGGAGTGGTGCTGAGGGCCCTTAGCAGATGGAGCCATAGCCCCTTGTGCCATAGCAGCCCAGGCCTGCCAGACCATAGCCAAAGCCACCAAATCCACCAGAGATGGGCTGTCCCTGGGCACTGAGCTCAGCACCCAGCCAAGGAGCAGGAGCAGAAGGCGTGAGGAGAAATGTGTGAGGGACAGAGGCTCTGGGCTGGCTTTTGTGCTGGTTCTGGATGGGCGGGACAGCCTTGTGCCATGGCCTTGGGGCATTTTGAGGCAACAGCTTTCATCTGGCCCAGCCTGGTGAATCATGAGGTGGGGAGTGTTTTTCTTCATGCAATTCTGCAATTTCATGTCCTCCTCTTCAGGCCACATCCACCTGACCTTGGAGGCAGCTTTCTGTCAGGAGTTAGCATTTGGGAAAATTTGATTGTCCAGTGTTTGTCAAGGAGGGCTGAATAAACAACTAGAGCACTGGAGATTTACAATGTCATCGGTGTGGTCATTTTGTGGTACTCATGTGCTGTGGTTTGTTGGTGCCTTGTGAAGACCTGGATTCTCTTCTGTGCCACTGGATGTCCATCCGTCATTGTGTTACACCCAGGAATGCTGAGTGAGCTGCTGATGTCCTGGGCAGCTCACTGTGGAAAATCTTGGAAGATTCCAGTGCCTGGGCATGTTTCCTGATGGATGAAAGAGATCTCCTGGCCTTGTGTCTTGAGTGGGGCCAGGGGAGAGGATCTGGGAAATGCAAGGCTGTTCAGGCTGTATTTGTTACAGTATTATGGTCCATTTGGATTCCCTAAATTTAAACAGCAACCAAATCTGTCATTTAAAATGTATTCATTAACCTCTGTCAGAAATCTAAAAAATAAACAACAAATGGGGCCCATCCCTTTGTTCCCAGGCTGATCTGTGACGTCAGTTCATTTATTCCGCATTCAAGCCGTAAGGTTTCACAATTTATATCCTCTGAGTCTTAGTATTCTATTCCTCTTAGCAAATAATCATTAATTACTAATGGGCAGTCAACAACCTCCTCTTTCCTTCTCTGCCATTACTTGGGCATTTCATGGTGGAATTCTCAAATTCCACGTCCTTCTCTTGAGGCCGTGTCCATCTTACCTTGGTGGCAGCCTTTAAGTGTGCCTTTTACAGATGAAATTTTGGGGTTGTGGGTGCAGGATGAAGACGTGACCAAAGCTATGGAGAACTGAGGTGTCATTACTGAGGTCACCATGCGGCACTGGCTTGCTGTGGTCTCTGGGTGTGTTCTGAAGGGTTATCCTCAGCCGTTCTCAGCCCTGACAAGCTGGTCTGGGCTTTGCAGCTCTTCCAAGTACCTGGTGTTGCCCTGGTTTTGTGGTCTTTACTTGGGCTGAGTGTGGAGGAGTGAGATCACTTCTCTGGGCAATGTCTGATTGTCAGAAAGAGGATATGGAAGTTGTCCAGGGTTTCTGCAGGCAAGTATTGCACAATCCTCAACAACCCAGGCAAGACCAGGTGTCCAGCGTGGTGGCCTGAGATGGACCTGAATGGCAGGGCTCAGAGAACTGAGGTCTGGAATGTCCTCAAAGCAGGCAGAAGCTGAGAGAGCAGAGAGTTCTTTCAGGCAGGAGACAAGAATGCAAATGGGACATGTTCTCATTGTGCCATGGAATGACCTCGGATGACACCTGAGTTCTCCTTGGATTTGGCTGAAGCTTCTACGTGCTCTGACATGCACCATCAACAACCACACACTGGTCTCTAATTCTGGCAGGTAAGAGGTGCCGCCAAGGTCAGAGGGACACTGCCCCAAGGGAAGGACGTGAAACTGCACAACTCCAGGAAGGAGAACACTCCCCACCTCAGGACTCACCAGGTGGAGCCACCCAAGAGCTGCTGCCTCCAAAATGCCCCATGGCCATGGGACATGCCTGTCCTGCCCCTGCAGGACCAGCATAAAAGGCACCCCAGAGCCTCTCTCCCTCACACACTTCTCCTGGCACCTTCTTCTGCTCCTGAAGACAACCAGGTGAGCCTCAAGCCCCTGACCCTCCAGATCCTGCAGGCCTGAATCCTCTCTTCCAGCATGCTCAGCGCCAGCCTCAGCAGACCTCACGCCTCCCCACAGCCCCTCAACAGTCTCCCCACTCCCTTACTATCCTACATCACTGTCCTTCCAACCCCAATCCCCCTGCCCTGTATCACTCTTTTTCTCTTCCAGGACCCTCCACTAAGCAAAGCGCCTTGGCTGATGGTTGCCCTGCTTGCAGCTCACTTGGGATCCCTTCCATTTCATTCTCCTGTCTCTTCATTGTTTTGCCTCAATAAACGTTTCCTGCATCAAAGCCTCAGATGCCTCCTCTTCCTTTTTCAATTCCAGAGGTCCCACATCCTCACCCAGTACAGTGCCAGGGCTCAGCTGGGCTTTGGTGATAGGAAAAGGGGCACAAGACTTTTCTCTAGGAAATCTGTCAGCAATATTTAACACAGCCATCACCACCAGAAATAAACAAGACATGATCAGGAAGCAGAGAAGGGGGAGAACCTTCCAAAATATTTTACAGGCCAAGCACCTGCTATACCAAGGCTTTGACACATGAATGAACTTTTGCTCAAAGTCTCTCTCTGCCAGCACACAAACTCTCTTCCCAGCAGGACTCTCAAGCCCTCGGAATAAACACTCATAAAATCTTCCACTTGGGCAGGAACTCTGGAGTGCAAGTGCTTCATTCCCTTCAGCTCAAGCAGGACCAGCAAGAGCAGACTTTTCCAGCACCATGGACAGTTCATGGTTGGATTTCCCAGCAGTCTCCTCTTCTCCTCTTTGACCAACCTCACGCTGAAAAATCCTTGCTTGCTTTTCCCACAGAATTCCAAGTTTTCTCTCACACACTTGCCTTCTTGCTCTCTACGTGTGCCCTGCTGAGAACAGCCAGGCTCCCTTGACTTCTCTGCCGTCAGAGATCTGCACACACTGATGGCTGGGACTCCCAGCTCTCTCAGCCTCTCCTCTAGCAAAGAGCCTGCTTTAGAATATTGTTGGCCCTGAAATGCTCTTGATTCACTAAATCGACGTCATTTTCACACTGGGATGGCCAGGACTGCCCACAACCCCTCACATGTCACCCCACCAGTGCTGAACAGACAGTAAGAGTCACATCTCCCCACTTGGTCAGAACAGCATTCCAGATCCTGCACACTTGAGGTCCCTGCTCCCACAGTGGTACAGGGACACCTCCTGCTCCATTTATTCTCACCCACAATCACTGAGTCTTTTTTGGAGAAGAAAACCATTGTTCCAACAGAGACTCATACATTTTATCCCATCTTGGATGACTCCCTCACCCAATAAAAGCCCTTGGTCCTTGTCCTTGCTGAGCTCCAGTAGATTCGACGTCATTTTCACACTGGGATGGCCAGGACTGCCCACAACCCCTCACATGTCACCCCACCAGTGCTGAACAGACAGCAAGAGTCACATCTCCCCACTTGGTCAGAACAGCAGTCCAGATGCTGCACACTTGAGGTCCCTGCTCCCACACTGGTACAGGGACACCTCCTGCTCCATTTATTCTCACCCACAATCACTGAGTCTTTTTTGGAGAAGAAAACCATTGTTCCAACAGAGACTCATACATTTTATCCCATCTTGGATGACTCCCTCACCCAATAAAAGCCCTTGGTCCTTGTCCTTGCTGAGCTCCAGTAGATGTCCAGGATTTCACAGGTTTTCAGTGTTGCCCAAATAGATCCAGCTTCTTCATCCTGGGGACTTGCTGCCATCTGGAGTTTGGGACACTGAGCACAAGCCACAGGCCCCAGCCCTTCAGAACCTTCTCAGGCCACCACTCTGGGCACTGACACAACCCGAACTTGCCTGGTTGTTGAGGATCATGCAATGCTCACCTCCAAGAACCCTGTGCAACCTCCAAATCCTCATTCTGACCATCAGATACTGCCCAGAGAAGTGTCCTCACACCTCAGCCCAAGTTGGGACCTAAAATGCCCTGGATATCAAAACTGTAAAATCAAGAGGGGCACATAGAAGAGCACGACCAACAGGAAAGACAAGGTTTCATTTCAGATTTTGCCAGATTGGGGAAATGCAAAGAAGGAGGGAATGTGATGGAAGGGGCAGCACCAGACACTTGGAACAGCTGCAAAGCTCAGCCCAGCCTGACAAAGCCGAGAGAAAATTGAGACAATTCTTCACAACACACCCACAAACCACAGCAAACGAGGGCCACGGGATGACCTAAAGGATGACACCCCAGCTTTCCAAAGTTCTGGTCACGTCTCCAGCCTGCCCTGACATGAACCATCACCAGCAGAATTCGGTCGCTACAATTTGCAATTAAAAGAATTAAAAGCTGCCACCAAGGTCAGATGGACATGGCCTCAAGAGAGGGACGTGGAATCACAGAATTTACAAAGACACGCTGGAACCATGAGAGGGGAGGGAAGAGGACCACACTGACTGTCCGTTACTAATTATTAGGTTCTGCTTAGAGGGACACAATACTAACATTTATAGAACAAAAGTTATGAAACCTTGTGAACTGAATGCAGAATGAGAGAATTGAGGTCACAGCCCCGGCAAAAAGGGATCGGGCACTGGTTTATTGTTTGTTTACTGGATTTCTAAACCAGGTCAAGGAATGAACTTTAAATGACAGAGAATGCTGTCATGTAAATTTGAGAAATACAAACAGACCCAAACATTGGAACAAGCTCAGCCCGACCGTGCTCTTGTTTTCCAGATTCTTTCAATCCCACTCAAGACACCGAAACCATGAGAGGGGAGGAAGAGGACCACACTGACTGTCGTTACTAATTATTAGGTTCTGCTTAGAGGGACACAATACTAACATTTATAGAACAAAAGTTACGAAACTTTATGAACTGAATGCAGAATGAGAGAATTGAGGTCACAGCCACGGCAAAAAGGGATCGGGCACTGGTTTATTGTTTGTTTACTGGATTTCTAAACCAGGTCAAGGAATGAACTTTAAATGACAGAGAATGCTGTCATGTAAATTTGAGAAATACAAACAGACCCAAACATTGGAACAAGCTCAGCCCGACCGTGCTCTTGTTTTCCAGATTCTTTCAATCCCACTCAAGACACAAGGCCATGAGATCTCTTTCATCTATCACAAAGAACTCCAAGGCACCAGGACCTTGCCAAGATGCTCCAGAGTGACCTTCCCAGGATTTCAGCAGCTCCCTCAGAATTCCTGGGCACAAGACAATGACTGATGGACATCCAGTGGCACAGAAAAGAGTCCCAGTCTTCACAAGGCATTGACAAACCACAGCACTCGAGTGCCACAAAATGACCTCACTGATGACATCAATGATCTTCAGGGCTCGGGTTGTTTATTAAGCCCTCCCAGAAACTCACTGAACAATCACATCCACCCAAATACCAAATTAATAACGTTGCCGCCAAGGTCAGATGGACACAGCAACAAGACCTGGACAAGAAACTGCACAGTGGTGGCAGGGAAAACATCCCCACCTCATGACTCACCAGTAACAAATAAGCTTCTGCCGAAAAAATACCCCAAGGCCATGGGACAAGCCTGTCCCACCCATCCAGGAGCAGCATAAAAGCCAGCCCAGAGCCTCTGTCCCTCACACACTTCTCCTCAAGCCTTCTGCTCCTGAAGACAACCAGGTGAGCCTCAAGCCCCTAAACCTCCTGATCCTGCAGCCCTGAACCCTCTCTTCCAGCATGCTCAGCCCCAACCTCAGCAGCCATCACGACTCCTCACAGCCCCACAACAACCTCCACATTCCTTCACCCCTCACACAACCCCACACCACTGCCCTCCCTCACCCTTTTTCTCTTCCAGGCACCCTCCACACCACAGCCAACAGCCATCACGCCTCCTCACAGCCCCACAACAACCTCCATATTCCTTCACCCCTCATACAACCCCACACCGCTGCCCTCCCTCACCCTTTTTCTCTTCCAGGACCCTCCACACCACAGCCATGGCCTGTAACAACATCTGCCGTCCCTGCGGACCCACCCCACTGGCCAACAGCTGCAATGAGCCCTGTGCCCTGCAATGCCAGGATTCCCGTGTTGTTATCCAGCCTTCTCCTGTTGTGGTCACCCTGCCAGGACCCATACCGCCGTTGGATCCACCTCCTCTGCTGCTCTGGGCGCTGAGCTCAGTGCCCAGGGACAGCCCATCTCTGGTGGATTTGGTGGCTTTAGCTACGGGCTGGGAGGCCTGGGCTGCTATGGCAGAAGGGGCTATGGCTCCATCTGCTAAGGGCCCTCAGCACCACTCTTGACACCAACCATGCACTCCCTGGAACACACCTCAGGCATTGAGAATGTGGCTCTGGGCCAAGTCTCTCAAATGGACTCAACACTTCCAGCTTCTGCTCTCAGGCCACAAAGCCAGGCATCAGCCATGGGGCCAGCCCTGGCTTCCTGCAAACATGGCCCATCTGCCTCCTGCTCTTCTCCCGCTCCCTGCTCTGCATGGACCCTTTAGCTCGGTCCAAACCCCTCTGGGTAAACCCGTTCTCCCAAGCCAGAGATCATCAGGCACCTCCGGAGTGCTGCTCTCCCTGCAGGGCAGGAAGGCCTTTCTGCTCTGCCCAAACAACTGCAGCCAATGCACCTCGGCTGATGGTCGGCCTACTTGCCCCTCAGACCAGCTTCCTTCTACTGGCTGCTCATGAACTCTCATTCTTCTCTTGTCTCAATAAAATACTCTTGCCTTGCAATGTGAGATGTCTCCTCCAACTTCTTTCTGGCAAAGGCATGCCAACCACACTTGGCACAAATCTGTGTCTCCACAAGCCATTTGTGGAGGGTGCAAATTGCAGCAACACCACTATTGGAATTGGTTCTGCAGTTCCACTACCCACTGGGACACACTGACACACCTGGTGTCCATCACAGGGAAGAATTTCACTTGCATAATTACAAGTGGCCTGGATACACTAATGGAGGTCCATGTTTGATTCTGGCACAAGCCCCTCATGGCTGCTGTGTTCATTTTGGCTGCACATCAGTTGCTCCAGCCCCTCATCATCTTCCAAGCCCATTTACAGATCTGCTCAAGCTGCTTCATGTCTCACTTATTTTCACATGCCAGAATTGAACACACAACTCCAGTCTACCCCAGCCAGGGCAGAGGGGGAGAATCCCCCCCCATCACATTCTGCCCATGCCATGGACCTGAGCCCAGGACATGGGGAGTTTCTGGTCAGCTCATTCACATGTGTCCAGTTCTTCATCCAGCAACTCCCCAAGGTTTTCTCCTCTGGGCTGCTCTCCATCCACTCATCATCCAGTCCAACCCATGAAAAATGCCGCCAAGATTGGATGGACACAGACTCAAGAGCAGGACATGGGATTGCAGAACATCAGAATGGAAAACATACCCCACCTCATGAACTCATGCCGGGTGTGGTGAGGCAAGAGCTGCTGCCTCCAAAATGCCCCAAGGCCATGGCACAAGGTCGTCCCACCCCTTCAGAACCAGCATAAAAGCCAGTCCAGAGCCTCTCTCCTTCATACACTTCTCCTGACACCTTCTTCCTCCTGAAGACAACCAGGTGAGTCTCACACCCCTGACCCTCCTGCTCCTGCAGCCCTGGCCCCTCTCTTCCAGCACGCGCAGCTCCAGCCTCAGCAGCCCTCATCCCTCCCTACAGCTCCACAACAGACTCCACACTCCCTAATCTTAACCCTTGCTCTCCTGCATCACTGCCTCCCACACCCCCACACCACTGCCCTGCCTCACACCCCTCTCTCTTCCCAGGACCCTCCACACCACAGCCATGGCCTGTAACAACATCTGCCGTCCCTGCGGACCCACCCCACTGGCCAACAGCTGCAATGAGCCCTGTGCCCTGCAATGCCAGGATTCCCGTGTTGTTATCCAGCCTTCTCCTGTGCTGGTCAGAGCACCGCCGTTGGATCCACCTCCTCTGCTGCTGTGGGCGCTGAGCTCAGTGCTCAGGGACAGCCCATCTCTGGTGGATTTGGTGGCTTTGGCTACGGCCTGGCAGGCCTGGGCTGCTATGGCAGAAGGGGCTATGGCTCCATCTGCTAAGGGCCCTCAGCACCACTCTTGACACCAACCATGCACTCTCTGGAACTCATCTCAGGCATTGAGGACACATCTCTGGGACAAGGCTGTCAAATGTGCTCAGCACTTCCAGCTCCTGCTCTCAGGCCACCAAGCAAGGCAGCAGGCCAGGAGCCAGCCTTGGCTGCCTGCAAACATGGCCCATCTGCCCCTTTTTCTCTTCTGCTTCTCCCTGCTCTGCATGGACCCTTTGGCTCTGTCCAGCTCCCTCTGGACAAACCCCTTCTCCCAAGCCAGAGACCCTCGGGCACCTCCACCACTGAGCTGCTCCCACTGTGGGGCAGGAAATCCTCGATGCTCTGGCCAGGCCTGCTGCAATCAAAGGATCTGTGCTGATGTTTGTCCTATTGCACCTCAGACCAGCTCTATTTTATTTACTTCTGCTTTTTACTGGTTTTTGCCTCAATAAAATTTTCCTGCATCACAGCCTCCGATGACTCCTTTTTCCTTCATCTCCCAAGACTGTTCCAACCTCTCACAGCTCGCATCCCGGTGTAAATTTTCCATCAGCTCCAGCAGGCCTTGGGTTTGGTGCTCACCCTTTTTCCAGTCTGGCCAAGCCATTCATCCCATCAAAGGTGACCTTCCAAGGTGCCAAGACTTGTTTAGGGAGACATTTCAGCCCAAAAAACTACTGGTGTAATCTTCCCTTCCTTGTTGACCAACCTCTTTCCTTAACACCTCTCACGATCCATAAGGAATGCTGGAGGCAGGGGGGAAACGAAGAGGAGAGAAAAGAAGTCGGAAAAATGTGTTATTCCTTTCCATGGGTTCAGCACTGACTTGAATGTCCCCGTTTGTTGCAATAAGGTAGTAAAATTATAAAGAAAGGCCTCATAAAATCAAGCCTGCTGTCCTAAAATCAGCTTGGCCTTGCCAAGCTAGAACTTTGCAAGTTTCCATGTGGAAGAAATCTTGGTGTGAGAAGTTCATGAACTAAACAATTTATTTTTGGGTGAAAAAAACAACTTACACCTGTAGAAACTGTTTCTACACCATTAGAAAAACGAGAACTATCTGTCACAAACAACTTTTCCTGCATGTACACACCGGGGGTTTGAGTGACCAATCAATACAGGGTAACAGCTTGTTACTCACCAGTAAAGTAATTGGCAAGAAATTACCAACCAATTGGAGTCTGTAAAACTGGATAAAAATGAGTTATGTGAATAAAGAACGGGCTTTTTCCACCATTGAAGAAAATGGAGTTATAAAAACATTTTGTATTCTCATACCCATTCCATAACCTGTAAAGCACCGACCAAACAGGTTCTGGTTCCTTTTTCCACAGGGAAAAATTTCCTCATTGTCCCAGACATCTCCTGTGTCCTGTGCTGAGGCCAAGGCCAAGGAATGGCCACAAAAACCATCCCATGCCTCACTTCCATCCCTGGAAGCGTTCAAGGCCGGACTGGGTTGGTTTGAAAACAATTCCCTGTGGAATTGGAAATATTTGCTTTGGAAAGTTCAGCGATTAGTGACCAGAGACTGGAAAAATCATGGATGAGTAGAGGGAATCACCATGAGACCCCACAAACAGCAGGAACTCAGCCTGGACAAAAGGAGGCTCGGTGGAACCTTCTGGAAGGGGGGTGGAGCCAGGTGGGCGTTGGGTTCTGTTCCCAGGGGACAAGGGACGAGAAGAAACGGTGCCAAGTTGTGCCAGGGGAGATTCAGTTGGATATTAGGAGAAATTCCTTCCTGGAAAGGGTTCTCCAGCCCTGGCATGAGTCCCCATCCCTGAGAGGGATCAACGTCCATGTGGGGTGGCACTTGGGGACGTGGTTCAGAGTGGTTTTGTCACTGCTGGGGAAAGAAGAGCTGGCCTCAGCCTCAGAGGGCTTTTCCAACCTCAACAATTCCAATTCTACGCCCCTTTGGAAGCTGATTCCAAGATTTCAGTTCCTTACGGTAAATACAGAACCAATCTGGAACCGACGGCTCAGTCCCTCTTCTAATTGTGGCCAATCCTAATGAACCAATTAATTGATAAGAATGATAAGCCAGTGATAAGACAACAATAAGCCAACCATAACCCCCTGATAAAATGCCACTAAGTTTTTTCATTATCCACACAAATAATTCTAAATTAATTCTAATTTGACATTCCCTTTTATGACTCATCCATGTTGACGACCTTGGAGGTCTTTCCCAACCACAATAATTTTAGGATATTATTTAATTAGTAAGTGGACCTTCCCATCAAACCCCGTTTTGACAAAATGTAATAAAATGTAATTTATATTAAACCAGCTTTTTTTGGTGCCTTTGACAGTGAGAATTTAACCAACCTGAGCAATCAATTTCACGACACTTTGGGGTGGAGGTGAAGATGCTGTTCACTTTTTCCATGTCCTGTGGAATCAGGACCCCTGATTTTCCACTTTTTAATAATAATAATAAACCCTCAAAACCAGCTGCAATTGATAAAACCATCAACAGACCCCCGACAGCAGATGAGGAAGAAAAAATAACCCCATAAAAGTAAAAAAAAAAATCCCAAAAACCTCCTGCTTTAAGTAAATCCATAAAGCCCCACCAGAATAAATCAGAATAAATGCCAAAACCAAAGCAGCCAGCAAAGGCCTTCTGGGGGAGAAAGGTTGCCAAAAAAATAGAAAACACCTGGTTAGAAAACTCCACCTAAAGAAATTATTAAGGTTGAGAAATAAGGCAACAAAATTAGAAAAAGAAAGGGAAAAGAATCAATTTTAACAAGAGGGGAAAATGGCAAAAAACCAAAAACTAAACTGTGATAAAGGGGGAAGGGCAATGATCCAAAGGCAAAATGTTCCTAAAAATGCTCATAAAAAGAATAAATTCTGAAATTTTCTAAAGCAAATCTGCTGGATGACACAGTTTTGCACCAGTTCTGTGTCACTATTCACCATCCAGAGGGTCTTTGGAGCACCAATTTCAGGTGTTGTCACCTCCTGCCCACCCTGTCCCATCCTGATGGAAGGTTTGGGATATTCCAGAGCACCCAGGTCATGGAATTGTAGAAGGGTTTGGGAAGGGACCTTCAAGATGTTTAATTCCAACATTTTTCCTGGGCAGGGACAGCTTTCACTATCCCAGGTTGTTCCAAGCCCTGTCCAAACCTGTCCTTGGACACTTCCAGGGATCCAGGGGCAGCCACAGCTTCTCTGGGAATTCCATCCCAGCCCCTCACCCCCCTCATAGGGAGGAATTCATTCCCAATATCCCAAATTCTGTTAATTTAAAGCCATTCCCCTTGTCCTGTCCTTCCAGGCCCTTTCCCGAAGATTTCAGTCAAACCAAACTTTCCACTGGAAACAAAGGCAGCAAATCCATCGGCCACATCCCTTCCCTCCAGGATCCCACTGCCAGCATCCCGTTACTCCTGGGGGGCTGCGCCCGACCCTGAGAAGGGAGCCCAAGTCCCTCCAGCCTGGAAAAGCCTCTGGAGTGATGGCTCTGCCTAAACCAAACCCCACGGCCACCACGGAATTCACCTTTCTGGGGGAAAGCTGCTCGGACAAAGGGATTGGGATAATCAGGGGATGGAACCAGGTGGACTTTAGGGTCCTTCCCAACCCAAACCATTCCAGGAGGATTTAGGAGCCCAACAGGGCGACCCTTCAAAGGGAATTTTCCGGGTTTCTTCCTGGGCCTCCTTTGGCCCGTGCACACCAGGACGCTCCCAGCCTTCCTCTCCTCCCAGGTTTTGTTATTCCCTGGCAGGATTGCTCAAGGACCAGGAGAGGACTCAGGCACAGGCTCTCCAGGACTGAAATTAGATTTTCCACTCCCAAAATCCGCTGTTGCTCAAGAGGATTTTGTGGCTGAATTCCTGCGGCTTCCGCTCCCAGGTGGGACAACAACAACATTTCCCAATTTCCCAGCTGGGCACGGTCACCTTTTGGAGAAGCCAAGCAACCAGACATGAAGATTTTATATGAATTTAGAAATATTAATATAAAATGAATATATTTCATCAGGAGACCCAGGAAACCAAATCCATATTTCATCAGGAGAGCCAGAAAAGCAAATTCACGGACATTGGGGAAAAAATTATCCCAAAAAAATGGAGGAGTCTTCTTCTCCAGCTTCATTCCTTACGGTTGGATTTGCAACAGGCCGGGGGGAACGGAGAGAGAGCAGCGTGTTAAAATATGGGATTAAAACATCAGCACTCCCAGATTTGTGCCGTGGAATAAATGGGAGTGGAATAAACAGGATTGGATTTTATTCATGGAATGGTTTGGGTTGGGGGAGACCTTCAGGATCATCCATTCCCATAATTTCCTTGGTGGAAAAGTGGGATTTAATTTTTCCACTCCTCCTCCTGTTTAATCAGAGTTGTTCCAAGCCTTTATATAACTTTAAAATATTAAAAGACAACAGTCTCACGTTTCCATGGTGACGGAGACAGCGGGAATTCACGGGCTTGAGTTGTTGGCATCTCATTTTTAATCAGGGTTTAAAAGTCAGAAAAATCACTCGGAGCTTCCCTGAAAAGCTCCAGGCAGAACAAAGAGAGGCCGTGCCCAGGAAAAGGATCATGGAATGGGTTTGGGTTGGAAGGGTCTCGACCACGTCCCCAAGTGCCACATCACAGCCCTCAGGGACATCCAAACCATTCCATGAGGATTTAGGAGCCCAACAGGGCGACCCTTCAAAGGGAATTTTCCGGGTTTCTTCCTGGGCCTCCTTTGGCCCGTGCACACCAGGACGCTCCCAGCCTTCCTCTCCTCCCAGGTTTTGTTATTCCCTGGCAGGATTGCTCAAGGACCAGGAGAGGACTCAGGCACAGGCTCTCCAGGACTGAAATTAGATTTTCCACTCCCAAAATCCGCTGTTGCTCAAGAGGATTTTGTGGCTGAATTCCTGCGGCTTCCGCTCCCAGGTGGGACAACACCAACATTTCCCAATTTCCCAGCTGGGCAAGGACACCTTTTGGAGAAGCCAAGCAAACAGACATGAAGATTTTATATTAATTTAGAAATATTAATATAAAATGAATATATTTCATCAGGAGACCCAGGAAACCAAATCCATATTTCATCAGGAGAGCCAGAAAAGCAAATTCACGGACATTGGGGAAAAAATTATCCCAAAAAAATGGAGGAGTCTTCTTCTCCAGCTTCATTCCTTACGGTTGGATTTGCAACAGGCCGGGGGGAACGGAGAGAGAGCAGCGTGTTAAAATATGGGATTAAAACATCAGCACTCCCAGATTTGTGCCGTGGAATAAATGGGAGTGGAATAAACAGGATTGGATTTTATTCATGGAATGGTTTGGGTTGGGGGAGACCTTCAGGATCATCCATTCCCATAATTTCCTTGGTGGAAAAGTGGGATTTAATTTTTCCACTCCTCCTCCTGTTTAATCAGAGTTGTTCCAAGCCTTTATATAACTTTAAAATATTAAAAGACAACAGTCTCACGTTTCCATGGTGACGGAGACAGCGGGAATTCACGGGCTTGAGTTGTTGGCATCTCATTTTTAATCAGGGTTTAAAAGTCAGAAAAATCACTCGGAGCTTCCCTGAAAAGCTCCAGGCAGAACAAAGAGAGGCCGTGCCCAGGAAAAGGATCATGGAATGGGTTTGGGTTGGAAGGGTCTCGACCACGTCCCCAAGTGCCACATCACAGCCCTCAGGGACATCGTGGTTTTCCTCTGGAAGCGTCCAAGGCCGGGTTGGAAGGGGCTTGGAGCACCCTGGGGTCGTGGGAGGTTTCCCTGCCCATGGCAGGGGGGTGGAACTCGATGAAATTCCCTTCCAACCCAAACCATTCCATGATTTGGCGATGGAATGGATTTTCTTGGATCAGGACGTTTAGAGAAAAGGAGAAATCTGCTCTTCTCTCCTGTAAAAATCAGGTTAAATTGAAAAAAAAAAAAAAAAAAAAAACCCCAAAAAAAAAACCACCCAAAAAAAAAACTTTTCCAA
>NW_024367104.1:73869-194021 GCF_014805655.1 Passer montanus
AATGTTTAAATTAAAAAAAAAAAAAAAAAAAAAAAGCCCAAAGAAAAAACCAGCCCAAAACGAAACGTTTCCAAAACCAAACCTAAAGAACAACAGGAGCGGGAGAAAAAAAAACCCCAAAATTTTACTGACTCACCCTTTCCCAGCCTCCATCCCCCTCCGTGCACGTCCCAAAGGAGCTCAGAGGAGAAAACCTGACGAGTTTTGGGTCCTTCTGCTCCCAAAATAAAAATCCCACGGCTGGACGTGAGGAAGCTCTGGCAGCCGTGGAAAAAAAAAAGAACATGTGAGCATCACCCCGGGCACGGCGGAGCCGCCGATCCTGCTGAGACAGCCGGCCAAATTCCTGGAAAAATTGCAAGTCAGGGATTGTGCCGAGGCTGGGAAGGGAATAAAAGGGTTCTGCGGTCGGTTTCGCGCCGTGACCCGACTTGTCCCCACCTTCCTGAGAAATTGAATTCCGCGAGTTTTGGCCACGGGGTTGTGAAAAACGCCGATCGCTCGTTTTTGAGATTTTAAAAGTTTAATAGTAATAAAATGGATGTAAAAATACAATTAGAATAATAAAATTTGAACATTTGAGATTAGGACAATATGAGACAATTAAAAAAAAGAGTTACAGACGTCCGGGTACCTTTTTCAGGGCAACACAAACCCAAAAAAGGACCCCCGTTAACAGAGGATTAACCCTTAAAAACAATCGTCTGTTCCACAGTCATACACCTCATCCACGATGCATAATTTCCATTCAAACCAGGATTCTGTCTGGTCACTGTCAACTTCTTCCTCTCAATCCTCATTCCAGTCTGAGCCAGGTGGGAAGAAGTTCATTTTCTGCTGATAAGGGAGCGATAAATTCCCTTTCTCTGAAAGATTCAGGTGTCCCGTGGCTTCTATCTGGTGCAAATCCTTTTTTAAACAAATATCTTCCATAGTTTCTATTTTAACATTCTGTTGTAATATTTCTATTTTCACATAGCATAGTTTCTATTTTAACATTATGTTATAACCTAAAACTATATCTAATACGCTATTAAAAAAAAATTAATATGGCATCACTTTCTAGCATAATGCAATATTCATTTTAATACTTGCAAAAAGCCAACCATAAAATACACATTTTTCACCTGCTCCGAAGGTCTCGTGGTGTCCTCAACGCATTGTCAACCTGGCCAGGCGTCCTTTGTGCTCCCAAAAATGTATTTTGGGTTTTTCCCTCGGGGTTTTGGGGTGTGCTGATGGACACCCCAGGGAGGGAATGTCCGAGGGAGCAGCAGGAGGAGGTGCTGGGATGGAGGGAAGAGTTTGGGGCGGACAAATTTCAGCGGGCAGCGCTGGGGGGTGTCCCGGAGGGGTTGGAGCCTCCCACTTTGGGGTCTCCATCCCCAGGTGTGAATGTGGTGCACACAACACGCACAGAGCCCCCGTGGCGGCTCCCACGCGTGTTTCCCCCTCCTCAAAACTCCGTGCGCCTCGGGAAATACGGTATCACCGTATTTACAAATGCGAGTGCGCTCCGCCGGTACCGTAATTTTTTCAGGTGCGCATCGCGCCGGTACCGTAATTCCCATCGCGCGTGCGCAGTGCCTTGGCTTAATAGTAATAAAATGGATGTAAAAATACAATTAGAATAATAAAATTTGAACATTTGAGATTAGGACAATATGAGACAATTAAAAAAAAGAGTTACAGACGTCCGGGTACCTTTTTCAGGGCAACACAAACCCAAAAAAGGACCCCCGTTAACAGAGGATTAACCCTTAAAAACAATCGCCTGTTGCATATTCATACACCTCATCCACGATGCATAATTTCCATTCAAACCAGGATTCTGTCTGGTCACTGTCAACTTCTTCCTCTCAATCCTCATTCCAGTCTGAGCCAGGTGGGAAGAAGTTCATTTTCTGCTGATAAGGGAGCGATAAATTCCTTTTTTCTGAAAGATTCAGGTGTCCCGTGGCTTCTATCTGGTGCAAATCCTTTTTTAAACAAATATCTTCCATAGTTTCTATTTTAACATTCTGTTGTAATATTTCTATTTTCACATAGCATAGTTTCTATTTTAACATTATGTTATAACCTAAAACTATATCTAATACGCTATTAAAAAAAAATTAATATGGCATCACTTTCTAGCATAATGCAATATTCATTTTAATACTTGCAAAAAGCCAACCATAAAATACACATTTTTCACCTGCTCCGAAGGTCTCGTGGTGTCCTCAACGCATTGTCAACCTGGCCAGGCGTCCTTTGTGCTCCCAAAAATGTATTTTGGGTTTTTCCCTCGGGGTTTTGGGGTGTGCTGATGGACACCCCAGGGAGGGAATGTCCGAGGGAGCAGCAGGAGGAGGTGCTGGGATGGAGGGAAGAGTTTGGGGCGGACAAATTTCAGCGGGCAGCGCTGGGGGGTGTCCCGGAGGGGTTGGAGCCTCCCACTTTGGGGTCTCCATCCCCAGGTGTGAATGTGGTGCACACAACACGCACAGAGCCCCCGTGGCGGCTCCCACGCGTGTTTCCCCCTCCTCAAAACTCCGTGCGCCTCGGGAAATACGGGATTACCGTATTTACAAATGCGAGTGCGCTCCGCCGGTACCGTAATTTTTTCAGGTGCGCATCGCGCCGGTACCGTAATTCCCATCGCGCGTGCGCAGTGCCTTGGCCGCGCTTTCAAATGCGCATGTGCAAAAGAAATACCGGATTTTAACGTGCGCGTCGCGCTACCGTAATTTCCCCTTGCGCATGCGCACTGAAAGCAACGCATTCTAAATGCGCTCCGCACCGTTACCGTAATTCCAGATGCGCATGCTCATCACCACTAAAATAATTTCGGTTGCGCATCACGCAATTACCGTACCTCGGCACGCGCATGCGCACCTTGGGTACCGTAGTGTCCAATGTGCATCTGTTATCCTGCGTCCCAGGGCGCATGCGCACACGGAGCAGGGCAGTTCCAAGTGAGGCTCGCGCAAGTACCGTATTGACAGACGCGCATGCGCCGTAGAGCCTGAAGCGCCGCGCCGCGATACCGTAATTCCAAATGCGCACCCACAACTGCCGCCTTTCCAGGTGCGCATGCGCACCACAACTACCGTAATTCCAAATGCGCACCCACAACTGCCGCCTTTCCAGGTGCGCATGCGCACCACAACTACCGTAATTCCAATTGCTCATCCAAGCCCGGCTACCGTAATTACAAATGCGCATCCCAAGTGCCGTAATTCCAAAGGTCCCGCACTTCCCAATGCGCGTGCGCGTTATAATTACCACGTCTAAACGCGCCTGCGCGGCACCTACCGTATTTCCAAGTGTGTATCGCGCCCTCCCGTAGCTCCCAGCGCGCATGCGCAGCACACCTACCGTATTGCAACAGCGTATAATACCAGAACTACGGTGTTTCTAAACGCGCATGCGCACAGTTACCGTATTTCTCAAAAGAGCAGCGCAACCCCGTAGTCAGAAATGCGCGGCTACCGTAATTCAGAGTGCGCATCCAGCACAACTACCGTATTTCCGAGTGCGCATCCAACACAAATACCGTAATTCCGAGCGCGCATCCGAACATAAATACCGTATTTTCGAGTGCTCATCCGAACACAAATACCGTATTTGCGAGAGCGCATCCCAAAACTCGCGTGTTTCCAAGTGCGCATGCGCGCAGCCAAGCGGCCGTAATTCCGCGCGCGCGCCGCGTCTCCGTGGTTACCGTAATTCCCCGCGCGCACGCGCAGTGCCCTCCACTCCTCTCCCCCTCCCCCGCTCTACCGTATTTCCCAGCGCGCACGCGCACTCCGCCCGAACCCCCCCCTCATTTGAATAAGGGCGTGGCTCCCCCGCGGTAAAAAGGGGGCGTGTCCCGCGCCGGGCCCCGCCCCCTTGCTCTGCCCCCATTGGCCGCGCCGCCGTTGTCGCTGGTGACGGGGACGCGGCGGGGCCGCCGCGCTCGGAGCGCGCCGGGAGCGGAGCGAGGAGCGGCCCCGGCGTGGGGGGGCTCGGGGTCGGTCACGGGGGGGGCCATGGGAGCCCGAACCGGGGCCGGGGCCGGCGGCCGCCCCCCAAACCCCCCAAAACCCCCCTTTAGGGACCCCTTGTTGCATCCCCCTCCTCATCACATGGCGATTTTGGGGGTGCCCCCCCCGCTTTGAGGTGCCCTTGGGGGGGGTCTTTGCCCCCCACCCCCCCATCGGTACTTTGGGGGGGCTCGGCCCCTTTTTTTTGGGAAGGGGGGGGTTGTTCCGTCCTCCTCCGGCTCCGATTTGGGGGCTCCGCTCGGGTTTTGGGGTGCATCCCCCACCTGCGCTGCGTCCAGGTGTTGGTTTGGCCGGAGAATTCCAAACCCCACTCCCAGATTTTTGGTGCATGGATGGGGGGTGGGGGGGGCTGGATGCGCCCACCTGGATCCCCGTGGATGCGGGAAAGGGGTGGGAAAAGGGGGATGGAGCTCAACCCCACCCTGGATTTGGGGGAGAATTGGGGAAGGACGGGGAGGATTGGATCCCACCCTGCTCCCTTTGGAGGGGTTAAATCCCACCCTGCTTCCATTTTTGGGGGTTTTGGAGGGGCTGGATCCCACCTGGAGCAGCTGGATCCCACCCTGCTCCTCTCAGGAGGTTTTATGGAGGGGCTGGAACCCATCCTGATCCATATGGAGATGCTGGATCCCACCCTGCTTCCCTTTTTGGAGGGGTTTGGAGGGGCTGGATCCCACCCTGCTTCCGTTTCTGGGGGGTTTGGAGATGCTGGATCCCACCCTGCTTCCCTTTTTGGAGGGGTTTGGAAGGGCTGGATCCCATCCTGATCCATATGGAGGGGCTGGATCCCACTCTCTTCTCCTTGAGGTGTTTCATGGAGGTGCTGGATCCATCCTGCTCCTTATGGAGGGGCTGGATCCCACCCTGCTTCCATTTCTGGGGGTTTTGGAAGGGCTGGATCCATCCTGCTCCTTCCAGAGGGGTTAAATCCCACCCTGCTTCCCTTTTTAGGGAGGTTTGGATCCCATCCTGCTCCTTATGGAGGGGTTAAATCCCACCCTGCTTCCCATTTTGGGGGGTTTGGGATGGGCTGGATCCCATCCTGATCCATGTGGAGAGGCTGGATCCCACCCTCTTCTCCTTGAGGTGTTTCATGGAAGTGCTGGATCCATCCTGCTCCCTCCAGAGGGGTTAAATCCCACCTTGCTTCCCTTTTTAGGGGGGTATGGAGGGGCTGGATCCCATCCTGCTCCCTCCAGAGGGGTTAAATCCCACTCTGCTTCCATTTCTGGGGGGTTTGGAAGGGCTGGATCCCACTCTGCTCCTTCCAGAAGGGTTAAATCCCACCCTGCTTCCCTTTTTGGGGGGGTTTGGAGGTGCTAGATCCCACCCTGCTCCTTCCAGAGGGGTTAAATCCCACCCTGCTCCTTCCAGAGGGGTTAAATCCCACCCTGCTCCTTCCAGAGGGGTTAAATCCCACCCTGCTTCCCTTTTTGGGGGGTTTGGAAGGGCTGGATCCCATCCTGATCCATATGGAGGGGTTAAATCCCACCCTGCTTCCCTTTTTGGGGGCTTTGGAAGGGCTGGATCCCATGGAAAGGATGGGAAGGGCTGGATCCCACCCTCCGCAGGATGAGGAAGGGGGGGTTGAAATCCCACCTTCCTCCCTCGGAAAGGTGATGGAAAAAAGCTGGATCCAACCGCACGGGATCGGGATCGGGGGGGAGAAGGTGCCGGCAGCCCGGGATGGATCCCATGGGATGCGGGAGGTGTTTTCATGGAGGTGGAAGGTGTGGCAGGGCGAGGGGGGGGCATCTCTCCCGGCGGGAGTGGGTGTGGATGCGGGGATGCGCCGGGAAAGGGGAGCGGGCAGGGATGGAGCCGGGTGGGATGGAGATGGGGAATGGGGCGGGGGGGGGCTGCAGCGGGATGCGCAGCGCCGGAATTTGGGGCGGGGATCTGGAGGATCCACTGGTTTTGGAAAGGTGGATGGGGAGAGTTGTTTGGGATTTGTTTTATTTAGGGATTATTTTAAAAATTCCCCCCCCCCCATACCCCATTCCTTGCATTTCCCTCCGGCTGCGAAAACTGCAGGATGGGAGTGGAGTTATTTATTTATTATTTCCTTATGTATTTATTTCCTTATTTATTTATTTCCATATCTGTTTATTTCCTTATTTATTTATTTCCATATCTGTTTATTTCCTTATCTATTTATTTCCTTATTTATTTATTTCCATATCTATTTATTTCCTTATTTATTTATTTCCTTATCTATTTATTTCCTTATTTAATTCCTCATTTGTTTACTCCCCCATTTATCCGTTTCCCCACTTTATTTATTTTTTTCCCCTCGCTTATTTCTTTGGTCACTCGTTTATTTCGTTGTTCATCGAGTCATTTATTTATCCTCTTATTTATTCCCACTTTAATCAACCCCTTGAGTGACCTCTACGGAGAAATCCGCAGCTGCTCCGCGGCTCCGGGGCCTCACCTGGCACGCGCAGCTGGGTGGGATTAAGGGAAAAAAAAACCCAAAAAACAACAAAAAACCCACATTTTCCATAGAAAATCGATGGATTTGGGATGTTTGGAGGGAGCTGCGAGCAGCAGGTGGCTGGGACGGGGCTGGAATTGGGAATTGTGGCGCTTCCCTCCGTGTCCATCCAGGGGTTGGTTGGGCTCCTTCCCCCACGGAATTTTCCCAAACGGAAATCCCAAAATCGGCGAGATTGCGAAATGTGGGGATGGGAGATTTTGGGGAAGGGGGAGAGCGGCAGGATTTGGTTGTGGGTGTGGATTCGTCCGGGAATGTGGGATCTTGGGTTATTCACGTGGTTTTGTGTTGGATTTTGGAGCTCTCCGAGTGTTATTCCCTGTGGATTTTGGGGGGGATTGGGGGTTGTGTTCCTTCCCCATCCCTCGGGATGAGCATCCAGCAGCCTTCCCCTTCCTCCAAAGGGATTTCCTTGGAATATCCTGAATTACAAAACCCTGGAATGGTTGGAAGAGGCCTTAAACCCCTCCTAATCCCACTTTCCACGATCCCAGGTTTTTTCCAAGCCCGATCCAACTTGGCCTGGAGTTGGAGCGTGGGGTCTTGCTGACAGGGAGCAATTCCAGGCCTAAAAAAGCCTGAATTTGGATGAATTTAACTCCAAAAATTGGAGTTTTGTGTCACTGGTGGTGGCCCAACTCATGCCACCAGAAGCAGGGATGGATTTTCAGGATAATCCCAACATTAATCCCATTGGGAAGGAGCATTTTGGTGCCTCCTTTGGGAAGAACGGCCTGTGGGGATTCCCTCGTTTCCCGGGGAATTTTTTGCTTTTCCCACCCAAATCCTGGACTTTTCCAGCTGCAAATCCACACAATCCAAGGTCTGGGCTGTCTGTGAGCCAGATGTCCTCGGGCTGCTCTTTTCCAGAGGGGCTGGAGATGGGTTCAAAGGGATTTTTGGGAATTTCCCGCTGTGCCGTGGGATTGGCTGCTTGGGGTGGCGGGAGCAACGAGGGGTCAGGGATTTATGGAATTGTTTAGGCTGGAAAAAGACCCTTAAAATCATGGAGTTCAACTCTAAAAAGGTTGGAAAGAAAGGAAGGCTCCTGAAGGTTTTCCAAATCCTGACTCAGGTTGTGTTTCACAATGGATTTTCCTGATATCCATGAAAATTGGTCAGTTCGGTTTTATCCCGATTTTTTTTTTTGGGAATTTATTCACTTGTGCCGCTGTTTTGTTGGGACGAGGAGCTGCTTTTTACCCCGGATGCAACCCCAAGTGGTTTTTATGGATTGTCCAACATTTGTAGGGTTTCCAGGCCTTTATATCGCTGGATCATCCCAAATGATCCACAATTGTTTTTAAAAAAAAAAAGGTGTTTCATGGAATTCCAGGCTTCTGGAAAATGTTGTGTGCGTGGTTGGTTGGACTTCACAATTCCTGGGAATCCACTCCATGAAAATCTCATCCTGTGGGCCACCAAATCCCATCTTTAGGGATGGAGAATTCCTGATGCATCCCATAGGTCCTCCCTATGGATAATCCTGATGTTCTCAGGTAGAGCTCCAGGGAAGGAATTCCCTCAATTTTGTGCCCCTTTGAAGTGTTTTTTCCACCTCCATTTCCCAGAAAATTTGGATGAATCCGTAGTGTGGATAATCCTGATGTTCTGAACTCCAGGGAAGGAATTCCCTCAATTTTGTGCTCCTTTGAAGTGTTTTTTCCACCTCCATTTCCCAGAAAATTTGGATGAATCCGTAGTTCTTTACCTGGATTTGATGGTGACCTACTTATCCCAAAATTCCAGGCTTTTTGGAACTCCTAAAACCATTCCCAGGAAACCAAAGCTTTGCGGTCGTTCCTTTCCTGAGAAATGATGGATTTTGGAGTCCCGCCTCTGGGAATTTGGGAACAGACACCACAAAAAACCCAACCAAATAATGACCCGAAAACCTTTTTAAAAAATCCCGAATCCAAACCACAAAAGACAACTGGGAATTCAGGCAGATTCCAGAGTCAAATTGGTGTCAAATCCCGTAAAACCACACATTCCCTGATGGTGGAACAGAGCTGTGGAGGGGCCTGGATTTAGGGGAGGGATCCCAAATCATCGGATCTGGGATTTTTGGGGCTGTTCTGCAGCTTCTGTTTTATGGAGTTTTTCTTCAGGAATGTTTGCTCCAGATGATGGGAATTTCATTTAGATGGTGAAGATTTGGTTAAGACGATTCCAAAGTTGCTCCAGTGACCTCTTCCTTCAAAAACAAAAATCCTTTAAATCACCATTCCTTGCTCTTCCTCCATCCTCTCCCTCCCGTATTTTTGCTCCAGTGATTATTTCCTTACTTTATGCTCTAAATAACGCATTGAACCCCGACCTTTCCTCTTCCTCCTCTGGCTCTTCCCAAAAATAAACATTCCGGCTGGAATTTATTCCCGTCCCCCACTTTCCAGCTCATCCAGGCTGGCTATTTTTAATTCCAGCCGCCGAGAAGTGTTTGAGGGATAAATGTGCTCCAGGTGCTGAGGGGAAGAAATGGAGCGCTCCAGACCTCCCAGTGCCCTTGGGAATTCGTTCTTATCCCTGAAATTGCTCCCAGGGATCCCCAAATCCCGGGGGTTTTTGTGGTTTTCCAGCTCCTGAAAGGATCGCGTTGTGCTGTTCCAATGGGAGGGACCTCCCATGTCTCAAATTCTTCATCCCTCGCTCTTTCCTTGACCTTCACAGATCCAGGGATTTGGTTTATTTCCTTCCTCTTGCTCCTGCCCTTTGAATGTTCCCACATCCAGCTCCTCCATCCCGATTTTTAGGGAATAAACCCACCAATCCCAGTTTTTTTAGCAAGCTGAAGGCATTACTCTGACTTTCGGGAAGCTGGATATCCCCATCTCCACGTTCCCAACAGGAAAATAAATCTTGTTTCCAGTTTTTTTCAAGTATTTCCCAAAAATAAATGGGAATAGACAGTGGTGTCATTCCAAGACCAGGAACCGCCATTCCCACAGGGAAAGACGTGAAAATTCCTGATTGTTGAGGAGTTCTCATAAGACTTGGAGCAAATGAGGCCTGGAATGGACTCTCAGAGGGAGAAAGTTTTGTTTGTTGGATTTTCCTGACTGTGGGATCCTGGGAGGTTTCGTTCCTGGCTGGAATGGGGCTTGGAAGTTTGGTGTTCTGGGTTGGAGCAGAATGGTTTGGGTGGGAAAGGGACCTTCAAGACCACCCACAGGCAGGGACACCTTCCAAAATCCCAGGTCGCTCCAAGCCCTGTCCAACCTGGCCTTGGACACTTCCAGGGATCCACGGGCAGCCACAGATTCTCTGGGAATTCCATCCCAGCCCCTCACCACCCTCCCAGGGCAGAATTCCTCCCCAAATCCCATCTGTCCCTGTCCTCTGGCAGTGGGAAGCCATTCCCTGTGTCCTGTCCCTGAATCCATTGTCCCAAATTCCCTCTCCAGCTCTCCTGGAGCCCCTTCAGGCAACTGGAACTTTTCCAAAGTTTTCCTCCCTTCTCCAGGTGAACGCTCCCAACCCTTTTCCCATTTTCCTGGGATTTCATCTCCTGGGCCACAGCTGCCTTCACCCACTCTGTCCCTTTAATCTTCACCACCAAAAAACACGGAAAAATCCCTGGATTGAAGCACGGCTCCTTCCTTATGGTCTTTTCCCTACGGAAAACCCGCGCGCCCGATCCGTTTGTGCCGGGGTCGGATTCCGGCGGATTCCGGGCCGCCTCTTCCTGCGGTGCTGGCATTTCCCTGCCATCCTCGTTGTGTTTTTATTGATCTTCCCTCTCTGCTCCGTGCCAGAATGGAAACAACTTCCAGCGGGTCGGGAAAGCCGTTGGAAAATGTTGCTTTGGGAAGCGCCACCACGGAATTAAGTTTTTTTAAAATTGATCTTCCTCGTGCGCTTCACACCCGGCTGGGAGAGGTCATGGAAAAGCATGGAAAAGTGCAATTATGGGATGGGAACGGGGCGGTTTCCTGTCTGGAAGAGGAGGATGGACAATGAGGTGCCTGGGAATGACGTGGGAGTTTCTGTTGCTTTGGAATTTCAACCCGCCGTCGATCCGGGGTGTTGGGAGCGCTGAAATCATGGAATCGTGGAATTGGGTTGGGTGAGGATGTAGGGATCACCCAGTTCCACCCCCTTGCCATGGGAAGGGATAATTTCCACTATCCCAGGTTGCTCCAACCTGGCCTTGGACACTTCCAGGGATGGGACAGCCATGGAACTCCCTGGGAATTCCATCCCAGGGCCTCACCACCCTCCCAGAGAAGAATTCCTTCCCAATATCCCAACCTAACCCTGCTCTCTTGCCACCCTGCCCTCTTGCCTCCATTCCCTGTTACCCTGTCATTCCATTCCCTTTTCCAAAACCCTTTCCCAGCTTTTTTTGGGATGCCTTTGGACTCTAAATCCTTTCAAAGGCTCCAGGTGAAGCTGTCCCTGGATTCTGAGTTCCAGGTGGGAAAATGCTGCTCCTTGAAGGGCCCATCTTCCTTCTTTTCCATATTCCAGCGTTATTTTTGATCTTTTTGGTGTCTGTTTTTGAATTCCTCGCCTTCAGGGACGCCCCGAGCACGGACACAAGGATTTGGTGGATCTATGGATGCATCCTCAATTTTACTGGGAATTAAGCTGCCTCTTAGTGGTTTTCTGGATCCAGTTTTGGAGCTGGCCTTGGATTTCTGGATGCTTCCCAAGGTTCTTTGCTCCCTTTAATCCAAAGGGTGCATCCATGGATCCATGTCCTCTCAAAGACAGGGAAAGGAGGAATTCCATGGAGCCCTTTCCCGGTTGGGCTGCTTGGAAAAAAAAAAAAAAAAAGAAAAAGAAAAATAACAGGACAAAAATTATCAGCAAAATTTAACGTAGTCAGGAATATTTGGGATTAATTAGGGATAAGGGGGAGAAAAATAATTAGGAAAAGAGGAAAAATTCCTTTTGGAAGAAGAGGAATTGAGGGATTCATGCTCACGGATCTCTGACCACTTCAACGGGCTCTGGGTGAGGTGGGAGGGGATTTTCTTCCACTTCCAAAAAAAAAATAATGGGATTTGGGTTGGAGGTTGTTGGCTGAGTCTGCTGGGGTCGGAATTGTCCATGGGGCTGGAATTCTTAATCATGGAGTCATGGAATAGGCTGGAAGGGGTTGGATTAAAAATTATCCAATTCCAACTCCTGCCATGGGCAGGGACGCCTTCCCCTATCCCGGTTGTTCCAGCCTGGCCTTGGACACTTCCAGGGATGGGACAGCCATGGAATTCCTTGGGAATTCCATCCCAGCTCCTCACCACCCTCGCTGTAACAAATTCCTCCCTTAAATCCAGTCTGAATGGATCAGGAATCCTGCTGGGCTGGAGGTGTGGGATTGCTGATTCCTGTGGGGATGGTGCCAGGACGGGAGCGGCTTCCCTCGGGATTGGTGTGTCCCTAATTAAGTGTGTCTGGATTAAATGGAGCAGTCGGGCAACAAAAACCTGGAAAAGCCTCTTTATTTCCCATTAATTCCACATCAAATTGATTTTCATTGCAACCTCAGCCTCTCCCAAGGAGCAGAGACCGTTCCCTTCCCTATTCCCACCTTCCCTGCCATTTCTGGGAGACGCTGTTGGATCTGTCAGAGCTGCCAGGAAGGAGAAAATTCCAAACTTTAGGAGCCTTTTTCTTTTCCCATTTCTTCTCCTGCCTCTCCAACACCTCCTGAAAGTCACCTTGAGGGATCCATATCGGAGCGTGGCTATTCCATGCTGGGGATTTTCTTTTTGGAAGTGGGTGTTGCTCCCAAAATAAAAAAAAAATAAAAATCCCACAGTGATCCAGGGAATTTTCTGTCTTGGAATTTTCTGTTTTAACAGGAAGTTCCTGGGCTTTTTTTTTTTTTTTTTGATTGAGGAAAATGCTGTGCTCAGGACTCTCCAAACCCCGATAAGTGAGTCTGGAATTATTCCTGTCCTGTCACGCTCCAGCTCACCTGAACAATTCCCCATTTTTTCCTCAGCTGGGAGGGGCACGGAAAGGGATTTTTATCAGAATGGAAATGGGAATAAGATCAAAGAATGGGTTGGGTTGGAAAGGGGACCTTAAAAAGAATTCCCAACCCCCTTCCATGGGCAGGGACACCTTCCACTATCCCAGGTTGCTCCAATCCCATCCAGCCTGGCCTTGGACACTTCCAAGGATGGAGCAGCCACAGCTTTTCTGGGAATTCCATTCCAGCCCCTCACCACCCTCATCTCAATGCTCATAGAATAAGGCTGGGAAGTTTTTTTTTTTATGGGAATAACACAGGGAGGAAAACAGATCTTAATTTATCATCTCTGTAATCCCCCAAAGTGTTTTTTGGGAAGCTCCAAACAGGAAATCAACGCAAATCCCTGGGAAAAGCCAAGCTGGGTGTGCTGGAGGAGCAGGTTTGGCAACAGATCCCGATACTTTTCCACGCAGGAAAATCCCTATCCAGATTTTTAAGCCACAGGTGGGATTTGCTTCATTCCATGTGTTCCTTGGGCATTGCCTCAGCTTTATCAGCTCATTAAGTGCCTTATCAGTAACACAGGGAGGAAAACAGATCTTAATTTATCATCTCTGTAATCCCCCAAAGTGTTTTTTGGGAAGCTCCAAACAGGAAATCAATGCAAATCCCTGGGAAAAGCCAAGCTGGAGGAGCAGGTTTGGCAACAGATCCCGATACTTTTCCACGCAGGAAAATCCCTATCCAGATTTTTAAGCCACAGGTGGGATTTGCTTCATTCCATGTGTTCCTTGGGCATTGCCTCAGCTTTATCAGCTCATTAAGTGCCTTATCAGCTCATTAAGTGCCTTATCAGGAGGGATCTGTGGCCTTTGGAATTCTGAGGTGCCCGTCCTTTGGTCAGTAGGGATCACAGAAAAATCGGGATACTCCTGGCATGTGCAAATATCTTCCCTTAAGGATTTTAACTGTGGAAAAAGTGGCTTTTTGGGAGGGGATAATTTTGTGGGAATACCTGGATCAGGGAAGTGGCATTCCCACCATGCCGAGGGACCTCAAATCCCGGGATCGGTTTTGGGCCCATCGTGACAAGAAGGACATTGAGGGGCTGGAGCGTGTCCAGGGATGGGAATGGATTTGGGGAAAGCTCTGGAACACCAGGAGCAGCTGTGGTGGGAAAAATGAGATTTTTAGGGATAAACAGGCTGAGCTTAAGAGTTGTCCCTCCTTGTGTCAAATCCCACTGCAAAGCTGGGAATTTAGATTCCATTCTTCATTCCCTTTCCCTCCAACGAAACACGGAAAACTCCTAAATTTAGAAAACTCCTAAATTTGGAAAACTGAGAGCCTGGATATTTCGGTGCTGTGAAAATTTTCCCTGTAGTTGGTTTTGTTCTGGAGAAGGGAATTTCAGAGGGTACAAACCTGCCCGCGGCAGCGATTAAAGGTTGTCGGTGACTCACGGATCTCCCTCCACCCACATTCCCTGATCCAAGCGTCTCGTTGCTCTTTTCCTGATTCATGTCAGGTTTTCCCGGGTGCCAGAAATCATTTCACCTTCAGGAATGCTCTGAGGGGATCTTGGAGCTTCTTCCAGCGCCTAAAGGGGCTCCAGGAGAGCTGGAGAGGGATTTGGGATAAGGGGTGAAGGGATGGGACGCAGGGAATGGCTTCCCACTGGTTGGATGGGATGTTGGGAAGGAATTCTTCACTTTGAGGGGCTGGAATGGAATTCCTGGAGAAGCTGTGGATCCCTGGAAGTGTCCAAGGCCAGGCTGGATGGGGCTTGGAGCAACCTGGGATAGTGGAAGGGGGTTGGAACTGCATGGGCTCTGATCCAGTCCCTTCCAACCCAACCCATTCCAAGATTTCGTGAACTTAAATGGAAGAACTTAAAGCCCCATGGAATTTTGGCTCAAGCAGGATTTAGAACGGGACTGGAAAGGCACAAATGTCCGAGGGGACTGCAAAAACCTGGAAAACTGTCAAAAAACAGGGATTGGGATGGAAAAGATGAGAGGGGAATGAGGAATCAATTACTTGGGACCGATGTAGGTAAAACGTAGAATCATGGAATTGTTTAGGCTGGAAAGGAGCTTTAAGGTTGAGCCCCAGCTCTCCCAAGTGGAATTTGGATCCCTCCTGGACTGCCCTTTCCAGGAGGAATTCTCCCAAAAATATCCCACTAAACCTCTCCTGATGCCACTTGAGGTCACTTCCACTTGTCCTATCCCTCATTCCCCTGGGGGAAAATCCCGACCTTCACCCGGCTCCAACCTCGGAGCAGAAACTTGGGGGGGAAAAATCCCAATAAGTGTGGAATTAATCCAAAGGGACAGAAACTCGGGAGAAGAAAACTGGATGTGAAGGAGGCCGAGGACGCTCCGGGCTACGCGTGGAAGTTGCGTGCGCGGAGAGGGACGTGGAGGCTCTTTGATTGTGATCGGGGATGAAGTGCAGGCTTGGGAAAAAAAAAAAACAGGGAAGTTTGGAATGGTTGTGAGGAAAAAAACGAGCCATGCTTCAGTTCCTAAATCCCTGTTTATGGAGAATGCAAAAATATTCCAGTAAAACTTAAATCCTGATGAATGAAGGGAGATTTGGTGTTTCCTCCGTGTGTTTTTTAGGAATTGTTTTTCCTGGAAAGTTGTGGAATTCAGGAGGCCTTTGAGGGATTGGGGGTAGGAAGGGCAGGAATAAATGAGTTATGGATTTGCCTGAAATTGTGGGAATTAGCACCAGACAGGCTTTTTAAGGAAAAGTCTTGTTTGGAGCTTCTGGAATAGTGGGTGATATTTTCTGTAGTCAGATAAATGTGTAAAAATCCCTTTTTTTTAATCAGAAAAGCTTACAGCAGGAGTTGCTGGAGCAGGAACAGGAGAAACCTTGGAGCAAGGGTCAAATCTTATAGTGGGTAATATTTTCTGTAGTCAGATAAATGTGGAAAAATCCCTTTTTTTAACCAGGAAAGTTTACTGCAGGAATTGCTGGAGCAGGAACAGGAGAAACCTTGGAGCAAGGGTCAAATCACCAAAAAACCAATTCGGCTCCTTCAAAGAACTGAGAATTCCAAGGGAAAGCTCCAAGGGATTGGGAGAGGTTCTGTCCTTCATCCCAAACATCTGAGGGACGAGGGAACAGGCAGGGATCTCACTGAGGTGGTCTGAGGATGCCCCAGAACAGATTTTTTTTTTTGGGATCCTTCTCCGTGAATGAACCTTTGTATTTTCAACAAAATCTGCCTGGAAATGGTTTTTTATCCCATCTTTTCCCTGCGAGACACCGAAGGAATGGCAGAAGAAGCAATGGGAATAGGTGGTCAGGAGAATTGGGAGAAAAAAGGACAAAAAGTGTGACCGTAGCAGAAGCTCCACATCTGGAAAAATTCCAAGTGGAGCTTGGGCACGAGGAGAACATTTGGGAAGATGCTGATGGAGCATTGGAGCTGGCTGGGGGTTGGGATCTGCTCCCAGGGGAAAAGGGACGGGACCAGGGGAAGCTCCAGCCATGCCAGGGGAGCTTTTGGCTGGATTTTGGGAAAATTCCTCCTGGAAAGAGCTTGGCACAGAGAGACTCGGGAATATTTTTGTCTGGGAAGGATAACGAGATTCCCTAAAATGGATAAATGGATTCCCTAACACAGAATCCATTTGGGGCAGGACCCATTTGATGCAGGAGATCAGAAGAAGTCCAGTTAAAATTCCCAAAATAGGAATGATAAAGGGTGTCGGATCTCTCCTTGTCTTCTTCTAAATCAGAGGGAGAAGCTCCAATTGAGCTTCCAACCCTTTAATCCGCCAAAACATATTTCCAAGGAATTATTTTTTTCCTCTATTTCTTGACTTAAATAGAAACTCTTCCAACCTGCTCCGTGTGTTGCACTTATTCCTTTCCCAGTTTTAGGTTCTCTTCCCCTTGACAAATTTCCTTTTATCCCGAAAAAGGCCTTGAACTGCTCCAAAGGGCGAAAATACTCGGAGCAGATTTGGGTTTCTTCCCACATCTGACTCAGGAACTCTTCTGTCAGCTGGAGGAGGAGGAAGAATAATTTAAAATATTCAACCCTTCACGAGCAATGCTCCAAGAACATTTCTAATGCAGCCGGAATAAGATTCGGGGTTTGGAGCTCTCTCGGTATTGATTTGTTGCTTCAATTTGTTCGTTGTGCATGGAGGCAGGAAAATGTTTTATAAAAAGATTTCTGAGCACACCCAGCAATGGCTGGACCATCACGGAGTTGCTTTGGCTGTTCATGGTTAATTTGATTTCTATTTAAAGCGAGCAGGGATTTATTTTGTCGCGTTTCAAAGGAGAAAAAAGGGAGGTGTGGGCGGATCTCATCGGGACCCTGATTTAGGAGACGTCTCCTCCTTCCCCACCTCAAATCGGAGCTTTTTTATCCTAAATTTCTGTCTCACCCTCGCCTGGGTGCAAGTGGCATTTGTCAGCCTGAGGAGAGTGAATTACAAACATCCTTAAAAAAACCCCAAAACCCAAAACAAACCCCAAATCTTGATGTTTAAGGAATTTTCCTGCCTGCCTCCTCATCTTCCCTCATTTTTAGCTGCACTTTTCAACCGTAGCTCCCAAGAGCACGGGTCATTGACTTTGAGACTGGCAGATGAGATTCCCTCTGGCTCCGACGTCGCTCCGAGGAATCCGTGTCCGGACAGGCGGAATTGAGCCGGGTGGGCACCGCTGGGTGAAGAACCCAACGAAGGCATTGCCTGGGGGTTGGAAACGCCCTCGGAGCGTGGCAATGTCTTGCAATTCCTTCTTTTCCCTGGAAATTTGTTGCCCAGGCAGTTGGAAGAGATTTTTTCTCTGTGTTGGAGTTGAGGTTGGACTCCGGGATCTTGGAACACCGCGACATCCTGGAATCTTTGCCTCCGTTTCTGGGCAGGGATGTTGGGTGGTTCTTGATGAGTTTCTGCTCAAATGTTTGGGTTTAAAGGGTCTCAGTTGGGAAGGCCTTGAGCGTTGGGGTAGATTTTCCTTTCCCTGAAAAAATTGGATCGTGTTGGAACAGGCTGAGAGAGCTGGGAATGTCCAGTCTGGAGAAGGATTCAGGGAGACCTCAGAACCTTTCCAGTGCCTAAAGGAGCTCCAGGAGAGCTGGAGAGGGACTTGGGACAAGGGGTGGAGGGACAGGACACTGGGAATGGCTTCCTACTGCCAGAGTGCAGGGATAGATGGGATATTGGGAAGGAATTCTTCGTTGTGAGGGTCGTGAGGCCTGGAACAGAATTCCCAGAGAATCTGTGGCTGTGCCATTCCAAGGCCAGGTTGGACGGGGCTTGGAACAACTTGGGATAGTGGAAATTGTCCAAGGCAAGGAGTTGGAACTGGACAGTCTTGAAGGCCCTTTCCAACCCAACCCATCCCAGAATTTTGTCCCGCTGGTGCCACTTTGGAAGGAGGATCCTGCCGGATAACGAGACCTCGGAGCTGTGGCCATTGTGTGGCCAAGGTCCAGCTGGCTGTGGACCTTCTCCATGGACGCTCAGCGTGCTTGGAGAACATCCCAAGTGGCTCAAAGTTGCAGATCCACAACTTTTTGGGCAGTTTGTGGTGGGGAACGTTCCTGGTGAGCTCACTTGGGTGAGTCGCCCGCGTCGCCCGAAACCCGTCCCCGCGCCAGACAGGCCGAGCGAGTCCTGGAGGCTCCAACAACGTCTCATCCATGCCCAAACAACCACTGCCACCCCCCAAACGCTGGGATGAGATCGTTTATCCCGGCAGGCAGCCGGTGTGGTTCCTTCCAGTGTCTGGGGGATGATTTCCCTAATTTTCCTGCTGCTCCAAGGGTTTAATCAGACAGCAAATTGCAGGCCTGGCTGATTCCCGCCTTATCTCCCGGCCTTGCTGCTCAGGTTCAAGGGCCCTGCTTGGCTTTGTCGTTTCGGGATGAGCTCCCAAACTTCTTTGAGGGTGGAATTAGTGGGATTAAAGGCTTTGGGCACACAGGACCTGCTGGTTTGAGCAGCTTCTCCAGGAGAGCAAACTTTGTTTAACCACAGGAAGCATTTCGGGTTCTTTGAATCTTTCCAGGTGAGGAGGAGCCTTTCCTTGAAAAGCCCCCCCAGTGACTCAGCCGCATCCAGCTCGAACCCTTGGGAATCGCGTTAAATCCGCCAAATTCCCCTGACATCCGTAAAAATTCCATGACGTAGCATCCCTTTAACCTGGTTACCTGCTTTTGCTGTGGTCTTTCAAAGGGATCCCTGCGCTTCCTCTGCCCTATTTTCCCTCGGCAGCTCCGTCGCGAGGGTGACACGGATAAGAAGGGAAATTTTCTGCTCTCCCACGGGGCCGGGAGCCTGATTTGCTCACTGGGATAATCAAACCTTCCAGCTGCTTTGTTCCAGGCGCCTATTATTGGAAAAGGAGGCTGCTGTGAACTCTCACATAGTGTTTGGAAGGCTGGAATTCAAAGGGAAGCAGGTTCAGGAGGAGGATTTGGTCACCTCACCCTTTTGGAGAGGGCGTGGGAGTTGGGATTTGGGTCATTTGTTCTTCCTGCGTAACAAAAACAGATCCTAATTGCTACAAGTTCTTGTTATTATGGCAAAATTACCGTGACAGGTAA
This sequence comes from Passer montanus, assembly GCF_014805655.1. NCBI lineage: Eukaryota > Metazoa > Chordata > Aves > Passeriformes > Passeridae > Passer > Passer montanus. The sequence goes on from NW_024367104.1 coordinate 92,913, forward strand.
ACCATTCCCGACGCTGTAATTCCAAAAATGACAATACAAAAAGTGAATTGTTTTCCCGACAATAATTCCCTGTTTTTCCAGTCCACAGCCCCAGAGGTTCCAGGATGTGGGTGATGGGTGGGCTGGATGAAACTCTTCCCATTCCATGGTGGTTTCTCTCCTGTTTTGTTCTCCAGAGTGGTGGAGTTTGGCCTCCTGGTCCAAGAAATCTTTGGAAATGGTTTTCTAGGATACCTTGGAATTTTGGGGGTGGTCTAGTGCAGGACTCTACAATCCTTGTGGAATAGCTGGGGTTATTCCATGATTTTGATTCCATGTCTTTGAGAATCTTTCTGTGATTCATCACCCTTTGTTTTGGGGGCTAGAAGTTGGAAAAACCTGGGAATATGGGGAAGAAATAATTTTACTCTTAAAATCAAATTACTGGCCTTAAAGCAGGGAATAATTCCATTTTGGATGGAGTGTGGATGATGGAAATGGGCTCTTTGCTGTAGAGTAGCCCCAGCACCATCAGAATTCCTAAAAATATTTTATGGATCCGCTTCATCAGCACCCAAGACCACCCAAAATATTCTTCCTTGGGAAGACTGAGTTCCTGGCGCTTAAACCTCCCCAGACTGGTTTAAAACTCTGCTTTGAGCCCTGAAGACCGGGAAAATCCTTATTTAAATATTCCTTATGCAAAGTGCAGCTCCTGACTCGACTGGTGCCGCAGGTATTCCCTTGTTTTACAGCCTGATTATCCCACAGCAGTTTCTCCTACGTTTCCAGCTCCCGTCTGCAGCTCCAACCACAAATCCCAAAGTTTTGAGTCAGCTCCTCATCCCAGCTGCCTCCGGAGCGCTTCTCTCCCACACGCACCCGGCTCCTCTTCCCTTGGCTTTCCCACTTGCCAGCCCAGCAATCATTCCCTGCTCTGGTGGTGGAAAAATAGGGATTAATCATCCTGACGGCTCCGCGATGACTTCCAGGGCACCTGATTTAAACGGGATGAGACAAAATCTTATTTGTCGTGTCTGCCCTCGCCAGTCACCTGCTCTTCCTCCTTTCCTTCACTGTTGGTTTAAGACAGGCTTGGATCTGTTGGAGCAAATCCAGGAGATGCTCCAAGGGCTGGAGAGAGGCTGGGAATGTCCAGCCTGGAGAAGAGAAGGCTCCAAGGAGACCATAGAGCCCCTTCCAGTGCCCAAAGGGACTCCAGGAGAGCCTTTGGAGAAGGGATGGAGGGACAGGACACTGGGAATGGCTTCCCACTGACACAAGGCAGGGATGGGTGGGATACTGGGGAAGAATTTCTGGCTGTGAGGGTGGTGAGGCCTGGAATGGAATTCCAAAAGAATCTGTGGCCACTCCATCCCTAGAAGTGTCCAAGACCAAGCTGGAGCAACCTGGGATAGAGGAAGGTTCACTGTCCCATGGGATGAGATTCTGGGAATCTGGGAAAGACTTCCATGCCCATGGGAGGGGGTGGGACTGGATGATTCTGAAGGTCCCTTTCCACCCAAACCATCCCATAATATTTGTTTCCTGGAGGTAGCTGGCTCAGCTGTGCTAGAGCAAGATGTTAAAAATCCCAACCAATTATTCAATTTTCTTCAACTCCTCATCATTCCTGGGCTCCATCTCCCTGAAAACCTTGTTCTGCCTTATTTTTTTGGGATTCTGGAAGGGTTTTTTTTTCTTCTCCTCATTTTTCCCCTTCCAAGGCCTTCAACCAGAGCATTCTACTCATGCCTTGGTTCTTCTCCTACCTGTGGAATACACGGCCACTAAATCAGGATTTTTCCCGGCTATCCCAAACGTTTTACAGGCTTGGAAGGTCTGAGAAATTTATTGAGAAGCCTTGTGGGATTCACTGAAAAATTTGCCTCCTCCTGCCTTTATATCTCACGTTTTCCTTCTGCTCCATTTCTCCTCGCTTGCTTTTTTCACACCTTCCGCGTCCTCCTTCACGGCTCCGGCAGAAACTCCTTCATCCCCACGAGGAGAGACTCGGGATTCTGTCGGAAAGCTGCAGAAGCACAAAATTATCCCTTCTGGCTGCTTTTCACGGAGCTCCTGGAGCCTGGTAGAGCCACAGGGATGTGTGAATTCCATCCACAGGTGTTTTACGGAGTTGCTCCTCATTTTCTCTCATTTTTTTTGGCTCAAACTTTGAGTTTCCTCCTCCTCCCATCGTTTTTTGGTCGCTCCCTGTTGGAATTGTCTCACATCAGGTGTTTGAATATGTCTCTTAGAATGATGGAATTGTTGGGGTTGAGATTTCCATGCTGAAGGAGTCCAGCCATTCCTCCAGCATTGCCAAGGCCACCACTGGCCATGTCCCCAAGCGCCACATCCGCAGGGACGTTAAATCCCTCCAGGGATGGGGATTCCACCTCTGTGCCCGGATCGGACAGCGTGAATATTCCCAACATCCAACCTAAACCTCCCCTGGCACAGCTTGAGGCCATTTCCTCTCCTCCTTCTTCCCTGGGAGCAGATCCCAACCCCCACCTGGCTCCAACATCCCATCAGCATCTTCCCAACTGTTTTCCTCGTGCCCAAGCTCTGCCGTTCCCTTGGAATTTCTCCAGCTGTCGAGCTCCTGATACAGTCACACTTTTTGTCTTTTTTTTTCTTTTTTTTTTCTCCCCATTCTCCTGTCCTCCCACTCCCATCACTCCCGCTGCCATTCCCTCAGTATCTTGCAGGGAAAAGATGTTTTCATACGCCGGGATCTCGTGGAGTCTTTGATGCTCGGATATGCAAATTTATTTGCATCTCCTTTGTGCTGCCGGTACCTTGCTGCGTCTTTCAGGTGCTGGATTGTTGATCCAGTTCCGCTGTATCCCGGTGGGAATTAACCCTCATGCTGGGAGACTACTGGTAGCTGTTAATCCATGGGGGGAAAAAAACAAAACCAAAAACTGCATTAATTCCTGTCAGTTTTAGCACGGAGTTTTTTGGCTGCTGTGAGTCGTGAACAAGAGGCTGGAGAGAAAATTCGGGGTGTGGAATTTGGAAAAAATGCAGGGAAAAGAGAAGTTGTGGCAAGGATATCCCGTGATCTTCCTTCTGCTGGAGCAAAACGAGTCCCGGTTGTGTCAAACTGGGAGGAAATGATAAAATTTTCCTTTGGTTTCGGCAGGATTCCTTGGGAAGAACTTTGGAGTTTCGTGGGTGGTTTAGGGCGCTGTCCCTGCTGGATGAGGATCCCTCAAAGTGAGGATTGGAGGGCTCTGTCTCAGCTGCAATTCATGGAATCCTGGAATGCTTTGGGTTTAAAGATCCCATTACAAATCTTTGCAGAGTATCCATTTCCCCAGCTACTGGGAAAGTGACTCCTATCCACGGATATCCATCCCGTTTTCCTCAAGGAAAAATACAACACAATCCCTCCCTGGAGGAAATTAAATTTGAGGGTGTTTTGGAGGAAGGAGAAGTCTGGAGCAGCTGGGTCATTGAGCTCCTTGTATCCAAGTTTTATTATGGATACGGCACGTTTCCTTCCGATGGCAATGGGAATGTGATCCATGCCGTGCAGCCAATGGGCTGGCTGGGAAGCCAAAATAAACAACGTGGAGTAGGAGGAGGAATTTTGATGTGTCAGGGAACGAAATCAGGGGTAGGTTGGCGTGGAGTTGATTCGAGCCTCAAATGGGAGGAATTTAACCCGGAATTCCTGCACAGAATCTGACGATGAATTCCCTGATTGTTTCTGGAGTGTTGATGGGCAGTGTTGTCTTGCCCTGCCATGGATTTCTCAGTTTTTGGAGTCTGTGGGAATGGGTTGGGTGGGAAGGTGAGGGAGGGTCAGTCCAGTGTGGAAGGTTGGGAATGATCGTTCTGGAAGGCGAGGAAGGGTCTGGTGTGGAAGGTGAGAAATGATCGGATGTGGAAAGTGAGGAACAATCTGTTGGGGAAGGTTGGGAATGGTCATTGTGGAAGGTGAGGAGTGGTCCAATGTGGAAGATGAGGAACAATCCAGTGAGGAAGGTGAGGGAGGGTTCAGTGAGGAGGGTGAGGAATGATCCAGTGAGGAAGGTGAGGGAGTGTCCACTGAGGAAGGTGAGGAATGATCCAGTGAGGAAGGTGAGGAGTGTCCAGTGAGGAAGGTGAGGAATGATCCAGTGAGGAGGGTGAGGAGTGTCCAGTGAGGAAGGTGAGGAATGATCCCGTGAGGAAGATGAGGAGTGTCCAGTGTGGAAGGCAAGGAATGACCCAGTGAGGAAGGCAAGGAATGACCCAGTGAGGAAGGTGAGGAATGATCCAGTGAGGAGGGTGAGGAGTGTCCAGTGAGGAAGGTGAGGAATGATCCAGTGAGGAAGGTGAGGAATGATCCAGTGAGAAAGATGAGGAGTGTCCAGTGAGGAAGGTGAGGACTGGTCCAGTGAGGAAGATGAGGAGTGTCCAGTGAGGAAGGGGAGGAATGATCCAGTGAGGAAGGCAAGGAATAATCCATTGGGAAAGATGAGGAGGGTCCAGTGAGGAGGGTGAGGAGGGATCCAGTGAGGAAGGGGAGGAATGATCCAGTGAGGAAGGCAAGGAATAATCCATTGGGAAAGATGAGGAGGGTCCAGTGAGGAGGGTGAGGAGGGATCCAGTGAGGAAGGGGAGGAATGATCCAGTGAGGAAGGCGAGGAAGGGTCTGGTGTAGAAGATGAGCAGTCCCAGGAGGAAGGTGGGGACCGAACCTGCAGGGAAGCTGAGGAACAATCCCATATGGAAGGTGAGGAAGAGTCTGATGTGGAAGATGAGGAGCAATCCTCTGGGAAAAGTGAGGAGCAATCCCATGTGGAAGGTGGGGACCGATGTGTATGGAAGGTGATGAAGGCTCCTGTGGGGACTGATCTGCTGTGCAAGGTGGAGAGGGACCTGGTGTGGAAGGTGAGGAAGAGCCTGGTTTGAAAGAGGAAGAAGAGTGAGGTGTGTGAGATGAGAAAGGGTTCGGTGTGTGAGGTGAGGAGGGGAACATGAGGAAAAGCTCAGTGAGGAAGATGAGGAACAATCCCATGTGGAAGGTAAGGAAGGCTCCAGTGTGGAGGGTGAGGAGCAATCCCATATGGAAGGTGGGGACAGATTTTATGTGGAAGATGAGGGACAATCCCATGTGGAATGTGAGGAAAAGTCTGGTTTGAAAGGGGAAAAATGTTTGGTGTGTGATCTGAGGAGTTCAGTGTGGAAGGTGAGGAAGGGTTCAGTGGGGAAGATGAGGAACAATCCCATGTCTATGGGATTGGTCAGGAATGATCCTCTGTGGAAGCTGAGGAACAATCCCGTATGGAAGGTGAGGAAGAGGCTGGTGTGGAAGGTGAGGAAAGCTCCAATATGGAAGGTGAGGAGCAATCCCCTGTGTGGAAGATGGGGATGGATTTTATGTGGAAGGTGAGGAATAATCCCCTGTGGAAGGTGAGGAATAATCCCCTGCGGAAGGTGAAGAATGGTCCAGTGTGGAAGGTGAGGAATGGTCCAGTGTGGAAGGTGAGGACGGATTTTATGTGGAAGGTGAGGAGCAATTCTGTGTGGAAGGTGGGAACAGATTTTGTATGGAAGGTGAGGAGCCATTCTGTGTGGAAGGTGGGGACAGATTTTATGTGAAAGGTGAGTAATAATCCCATGTGGAAGGTGAGGAATAATCCCATGTGGAAAGTGAGGAATGGTCCATTGTGGAAGATGGGGATGGATTTTATGTGGAAGGTGAAGAGCAGTTCTGTGTGGAAGGTGAGGACAGATTTTGCATGAAAGGTGAGGAGCAGTTCCGTGTGGAAGATGGGGATGGATTTTATGTAAAAGGTGAGGAATAATCCCATGTGGAAGGTGAGTAAATGGAAGGTGAGGAGCCATTCTGTGTGGAAGGTGGGGACAGATTTTATGTGAAAGGTGAGTAATAATCCCATGTGGAAGGTGAGGAATAATCCCATGTGGAAGGTGAGGAATAATCCCATGTGGAAAGTGAGGAATGGTCCATTGTGGAAGATGGGAATGGATTTTATGTGGAAGGTGAAGAGCAGTTCTGTGTGGAAGGTGAGGACAGATTTTGCATGAAAGGTGAGGAGCAGTTCCGTGTGGAAGATGGGGATGGATTTTATGTAAAAAGTGAGGAATAATCCCATGTGGAAGGTGAGTAATAATCCCATGTGGAAAGTGAGGAATAATCCAATGTGGTAGGTGGAGACAGATTTTATGTGAAAGGTGAAGAATAATCCCATGTGGAAGGTGAGGAATGGTCCAGTGTGGAAGGTGGGGACGGATTTTATGTGGAAGGCGAGGAGCAATTTTGTGTGGAAGATGGGGACGGATTTTGTATGAAAGGCGAGGAACAATCCCATGTGGAAGGTGAGGAATAATCCGATGTGGAATGTGAGGAATAATCCAATGTGGTAGGTGGGGACAGATTTTATGTGAAAGGTGAGGAAAAATCCCAGGTGGAAAGTGAGGAATGGTCTGGTGTGGAAGGTGAAGAATGGTCCAGTGTGGAAGGTGGGGATGGATTTTATGTGGAAGGTGAGGAATAATCCCCTGCGGAAGGTGAAGAATGGTCCAGTGTGGAAGGTGAGGACGGATTTTATGTGGAAGGTGAGGAGCAATTCTGTGTGGAAGGTGGGGATGGATTTTATATGAAAGGTGAGGAATAATCCTATGTGGAAGATGGGGACAGATTATATGTGAAAGGTGAGGAATAATCCCATGTGGAAGGTGAGGAATGATCTCATGTGGAATGTGAGGAAGAGCCTGCTGTAGAAGACAACCCAAAGAACCATTTGGGGTGGGCAGGAAGGGCCCCGTGCCTGTGCTCCCACAATCTCCCAGTGTTCCGTGGCCCCCGCAAGCCACATGCGCTGCTCGCTCTGTGCCACCCCTGAGCCAGACCTCCCCCAGTGCAGCTGCAGCAGGATTGAAACTCAACCAAAACCTGCTTTTACCCTCCCAGTCCTCAGGTCCATCCCAAATCCCGCGGCGGATGCCGAGGAGCGCTCTGGCTCCCGGCAATTAAACCCCGCTAACGACGGAATCGCTCGTTCCGTCCCTCGTGATTGCAGAGGGACGCTCCTGGCGCAGCCTCTTAACGAGCGCCTTCCAACACGGTTCTGCAGCACTGAAAAGGGAAAAAAAAAATAAATAAAATAAAATATGCATATTTTAAGGAGACAGATTGCTGCCTTCATCTGGCTCCCTGATTAGATGCCAGGGCGGCACCGTGCGACAGGAATTCCATTCTTTTCCTTCCCTCCCGTCTTTCTTTTCCCTCTCTTATTGAAATATTGTTGCGCTGGGTGGTTTTTGATTCTCTGGAAAGATTCACTGCTGGGGGCAGGTCCCTCTTTGCTGCCTGAGCTTGTGAAAACCTTGAAGCCTCCAGGCCCAAAGGTGACCTGCAGAGCTCTGCAGGATTTTTTTGGGAAGCAGGAACACGGCGCTGACAGCGCCGTTGGCTCCGGGTAAATGCAGATTTAAAGCACAACTCGGGCTTGTTTTGCCCGTGCTGCTCTTCATCGAAATCTGAATTTTCAATGTAGTTTTCAAAGGTTTCCAAGCAACCGTGTGTGGTTGGCTTTGGCACGATCCCAGCATCCTCTCTCTTCCTTTGGGATGGCGCCAGCCAGGAAGCTTCCTGCTGGTTTGGGCTGGTGGGAGACGGTCACCAATGTCCTCTGCTCTGGGAACCTGCTGGCTGCCGCTGCCAGGCCGTGGAGCTGGGGCAGTTTTTCCCTGGAATTGCAGATTCCAAGGGTTTGGGGCCTTCCTTTTGGGCAGAATCCCCCTGATCTTGAGGATTATAGGAAATGGGATGTCACCGTTCTCCACTCATGGATTGCTGCTGTCTAGTTCTGGGGTCCAGCACTGGAGGGATGTGAAGATGCTGGAGCAGGTCCAGAGGAGGCCCTGGAGCTGCTTGAAGGGCTGGAGCCAGGCTGGGAGAGGTGGGAATGTCCAGCCTGGAGAAGAGAAGGATCCAGGGAGACCTCAGAGCTCCAGCCTGAAGGGGCTCCAGGAGAGCTGGAGAGGGACTTGGGACAAGGGATGGAGTGACAGGATGCAGAGAATGGCTTTAATCTGGCAGAGGGAATTTGGGATATTGAGAAGGAATCCTTCCCTGTGAGGGTGGTGAGGGGCTGGAATGGAATTCCCAAAAAATCTGTGGCTGCCCCATCACTGGAATTGTCCAAGGCCAGCTTGGATGGGGCTTGGAGCAACCTGGGATGGTGAAAGATGTCCCTGCCCACGACAGGGCGGAGGAATGAGAGGAGCTTTAAGATCCATTTCAACCCAAACCATTCCACAATTCCGTAATGAAATCGGATTTGGCCGGTGTCCACCGTGGCGTTTAATGCTGTAAAAATCATTTGCTCCGCCATGACCTTTTCTGTGATGCTCTGATGGGTTTTTTTTTTCCCTGTTTGCTGCACACGCTGGGAATAAAATCCAATCCCATTTATTCCACTGCGTCTCCACAGGCCAAATCTTGGAGTGCTGATGTTTTAATCCCATATTTTAACACGCTGCTCCCTCTCCGTTCCCCCCGGCCTGATGGAGCGAGGTTGGAACGAGATGATCTTGAAGGTCTTTTCCAACCCAAAGCATTCCACGATTCCATTTCAAATTGTAACAGCAGCATTTCTCTGAGGGCTCCTGTTGAACTTGGTACCTTTTTGAATGAATTTATTTTATTTTATTTATTTATTTAATTCCAATTTATAGGTATTTGAATTAGGAGAGGGAGGAGAATCCAAGTGACATCTCCCGTTGAGGAATAATGCCAAACTTCCTCTTAACCAAAATATTGCTGCTGCTCTTGCTGAGCGTGGAATTATTTTGCTTGGAAAAGACCTCCAAGGTCATAAATTCCAACTATTAACAGCAGAGAGCCGTCCTTTCAGCTGGAAAGGTCAGCACAGGTTTTTAGGTGGTATTTAAGGTGAGATTTGGTTGGAAACCCAGGACAAGAATCCTTTTCCTGAGCCCCTGGGATTCCAGGTGGCCCCGAAAGGATGGATCTGTCCTAATGTGGAGCTTTAACGGATTACTCGGAGATCATTAAAATCTCTCTGATCAGCAGCTTTGATCATCCCTCATTTTTGGGATGGCAGCTGCGTCCTAAAAGTCTTGCAGAGCGAGGGATCCTGGCTGGCTCCCGATGGATTGGGAATTTCCGTGCCTGGTGGGTTTTTGCACACGCAGGCCTTGATGAGTCGTGATGGCTTCGTTAGCTCCGGAGCAGCTAACGAGCAACCAGGATGGCAGGCTTGGAGCAAGTCATGGAATTGTGGAATGATGGAATGGTGGAATCCTGGGATGGTTTGGGTTGGGAGGGATCTTAAGGATCATCCAGTCCCACCCCTCCACAGTTTACAGGGACATCTTCCACTATCCCAGGTTGCTCCAAGCCCTGTCCAACCTTGGACACTTCCAGGGATGGGGTGGCCACAGCTTTCCTTGGAATTCCATCCCAGCCCCTCACCACCCTCACTGGTTGGAATTCCTTCCCAATATTCCATATAAACCCACTCTCTGTCCATTAAGAGCCCCTCCTTGTCCTGGCATTCCCAACCCTTATGTCCAGGGATGGAAACAACTTCCCCCAACCTCCTTTTGAAGAGATCCAGGACCAAATTGAACCTTTAATTTTATTAAATGGAATTAGAGGAGTAAAGCCCTAATTAAGAAGGGTTTAACAATAATCTCTCGGAATGAGCAAAGTCGTGGTATCCTGCCTGTGGACTGGGCCACGCTCCACTCCCTGGTTTTTTTGGGAATGTTTTGTAATATAGCTTTTGTAACAGAGTTTTGTGGCTCTTTCTGACTAAGAATTTATTTACAAATCCATCCTTCCCAAGGGATGACCAGGAAAAGAGGTCATGGAGCGTGGTGGAGTCACCACCTATGGCCTTTTAGGTTAATGCATCCTAAATATTTCATTTTGACTCTTCCAAGTCATTTGTTGGTTTTATTTTTCTGGTGCAGGTGAAGCAAATAATGTTTTGCTTAACTGAAATTCCCACCTTTGCCCAGAAAAACTCCGGGAAGTGGTCAGAGGATTTTAAAAGGCAGTGTGACAAGATATTATTGTTGTTGAGGGAATGGGCTCCCAGCAGGAAATCCATGAATGTCAACTTTAGCATTTTGAGTGCTCTTCCTACGCTTTCCCGGAATCAGCCAGGCGAGTGGGTTTTCCTGCCCTGTCAACCTTTAGGGATCATATTTTACTTAACTGAAATTCCCACCTTTGCCCAGAAAAACTCCGGGAAGTGGTCAGAGGATTTTAAAAGGCAGTGTGACAAGATATTATTGTTGTTGAGGGAATGGGCTCCCAGCAGGAAATCCATGAATGTCAACTTTAGCATTTTGAGTGCTCTTCCTACGCTTTCCCGGAATCAGCCAGGCGAGTGGGTTTTCCTGCCCTGTCAACCTTTAGGGATGAATATTCCTTTTATTACTCCTCCTTTCTCTCCCTGTGATGTACCAGCCATGGGATGATGTCACGGGAGCCGAAATATGGCCGGGGAACAAATAAATGTTGTGAGGACTGGGACAGAGGTGGGTGTTTTCCTGGGAAGGCTCAAAGCGCTGGAAAAATGCCAGCAGCCTCCCTTCCTGGGACTGAGGCTGCTCTTCTGGGGTTGGGAATTCCAGGGGAGCTCAACCTCCTGTGGGGTTGGAATTCCAGAGGTGCTCAACCTCTTGTGGGGTTGGGAATTCAGGGGGAGCTCAACCTCTTGTGGGGTTGGCAATGTGCTCAACTTCTTGTGGGGTTGGGAATTCCAGGAGAGCTCAGCCTCTTGTAGGGTTGGGAATTCCAGAAGAGCTCAACCTCTTGTAGGGTTGAGAATTCCAGAGGAGCTCAGCCTCTTGTGGAGTTGGGAATTCAGCAGGAGCTAAACCTCTTGTGGGGTTGGGAATTCCAGGAGAGCTCAACCTCTTGTGGAGTTGGGAATTCCAGGAGAGCTCAGCCTCTTGTGGGGTTGGGAATTCAGCAGGAGCTCAGCGTCTTGTGGGCTTGGGAATTCCAGAGGTGCTCAACTTTGTGTGGGCTTGGGAATTCCAGAGAAGCTCAGCCTCTTGTGGGGTTGGGAATTCAGCAGGACCATAACGTCTTGTGGGATTGGGAATTCAGGGGGAGCTCAACCTCTTGTGGGGTTGGGAATTCAAGGGGAGCTCAGCCTCTTGTAGGGTTGGGAATTCCAGAGGTGCTCAACCTCTTGTAGGGTTGGGAATTCCAGAAGAGCTCAAGCCCTTTCCAGGAGGAATATTCCCTAAAATCCAACCTGAGCCTTCTCTGGCACAGCTTGAGGCCATTTCCTCTCATCCTCTCCCTTGTTTCCTGGGACCAGATCCCGACCCTCATCTGGATCCACCCTGGGATCCTTTTGATCCAGTTTTTCTCCAGGATGATCCTCTCAAGCTCCCTCATCCTCTCCTGTTTCTCCAGACCCTTTCCCAGCTCCATCCCTCCATGTTGCTCTCCCAACGTGATTGACATATTCCCAATTAGCATCCAATTCTTTTTTTAGGCCCAGTTCTCCCCCCAGAATTCCAGTACAATGTTTGGATGGAGGTTCTGATGAGCAGGAAGCGTTAATCCATGAGATCTCTCTGGACATGTTGTCCTAGGCGTGCAGGAATGGGAAAGAGACAAAAAAAAATTCCTTTTCTAGAAGGACAAACATGAATCACTTTGTGTTCCTCTGTGAGTAATCCTGCAAATCCGCGGCACCCGGCAGGAATTCTGCCACATCCCACCCCATCCGTGCTTCCATGGAGTAGCATCTCCCAGCTGGGTGAACCGGAGTTGAAGATAAAATTTAGAACAAGTGATAAAAGTCCCTCGTGGGCTTTCTAAAAATACGGCGCCCTCTTGTCATCGGCATCGCAGTTTTCCCGAGGAGCCAACGGGAACATTTTTTCCTGAGGGAAACGGGATTTGTCATCCACAAGCTGTCGTGGCTCCCGTGACCTGCTGGCTCGGGAGGAACCCTTGGGAATGTGATCCCAAACGAGTGGGTGGCTTTTGAGGGTTGGTGTTTGGAGCTGGGACATCTTTGAGGTCTTTTCCAACCCGAATTACTCTGAGGATGATGGGACGGGACACGGGGAATGGTTTCAAGCCTTCAGAGATGGGAAGCTGGGAAGGAATTCCACCCTGTGAGGCCCTGGAATGGAATTCCCAGAGAAGCTGTGGATGGCCCATCCCTGGAATTGTCCAGGGCCAGGTTGGATGGGCCATGGAGCAACCTGGGATAGTGGAAGGTGTCCCTGCCCGTGGCAGGGGTGGTGGAATTCCATGATCTTGAAGGTCCCTTCCAACCCAGTTCCATGATTTTATTGTGATTCCATGCTTTCAGTGTCCCCGGTTGTAAAAGCAAAACTCTCCTTATTTGTGGAAAGAATTTTTTCATCCCTGGTGGCTCCTGGTGACAATATTTGGAATTTTACGGAATCACTCTGGATAAAACTTGGATCCCCACGTCCCCTTCTCTCAGCCCTTTTCCATCTGAATTCAACCATGGAAAATCATTCCTTAAAGCCAAAATCTGCCTGAGGGAAGAGATTTTTCCGGGCTTTCTTTGTCCTTCAATTTGCCAAGTTGGAAGGAGGGAGAAATACTCCAGAAAAACTGGGATATCTCTCGGATGGATTAGGTCTCATCCCTGGCTTTGCTAAACCCTTCTGTATCCCAGACTGGGTTTAGTCCCTTGGTTTTAAGGACTAAACCCCATTTTTGGGTATTTACTGGGTGTTTTTTCTGTGGCACTTGATGGTGGTAGTGGAAAGGGATGGGATGGGACAAATTCCCTAACTTAATGATCCACATATCCCAGATTCTTGGTGACATTTACTGGCAGGGACAGACCTCGTGGGACCTCAAAATCTGGTTTCGGATTTTCCCAGCTCCATGAATTTCCTAAATTTGCTAAATTTGTCATTCTACACCTGTTGCAGGTGTCCCATGGGACACAACAATTCCCATGGGACACCACAATTCCTAGGGTCTGGATCTGGTTGATTTCACAGGGCCTTTCCAGCTCAAGATATTCCATGATTCCATGATTCTACCATATCCATTATCCTTGTTACCGGTGAAATTCCTGGAAATCCTGGAATCATGGAATCATGGTTGGAAAAGCCCTCTAAGGCCACGGAGCCCAACGATTAACCCAGCACTGCCAAGCCCACACTAAACCAAATCCCTACTTTTCAAATGTTGTGGAACATTTCCTCTTGGATCAGGGGTTGATTTTTGGGTGGCGTCACCTTCCAACCTTCATTCCTGGCCCATTCTACACCTGTTGCAGGTGTCCCATGGGACACAACAATTCCCATGGGACTCCACAATTCCCATGCGACACCACAATTCCTAGGGTCTGGATCTGGTTGATTTCACAGGGCCCTTCCAGCTCAGGATATTCCATGATTCCACACTTCCCTGCCATATCCGTTATCCTTGTTGCCGGTGAAATTCCTGGAAATCCTGGAATCACGGAATTCCTGAAAATTCCTGGAATCATGGTTGGAAAAGCCCTCTAAGGCCACGGAGCCCAACGATTAACCCAGCACTGCCAAGCCCACACTAAACCAAATCCCTACATCTCAAATGTCATGGAGCACCTCCTCTTGGATCAGGGGTTGATTTTTGGGTGGCGTCACCTTCCAACCTTCATTCCTGGCCTAAAATGATGGAAAAGCTGGTGGAGGATCAAAGGATGTGGAAGTTCTGCTGGTTTTGGGTCTTGTTCCATTATTTTGGTGAGACTTTTGGGTAAATATTGCATTAGTTGGATTTTTGAGCCACTTAAAAGCTGATATTTGTCCCAAATCCTTGTTTTGTCCTAAATATGAGCTTTGGACATGGATTCGGTTGCAAGACCACACAAAATTCCTTTGAATCCCATTTTTTTTTTAACCAGCATCACAATGATGGCCCCTCAGGGTGTTCAGGCTCAGCTAGGAAGCTCCAAGAAGGAAAACACAAGGAATTTGGAGGCACCAGCCTGGTTCTGCTGGAGCTGGGTTTAATTCCCCTTCCCTGGGCATCTCTGTGTTTAAACAAAGGTCGGAATTTGTTCCTCTGAGAATAAAGAGGCGGTGCCGAGCAACAGCTGTAACTTTATCCCTGATGTTCCCAAGATCCCGCTGTCCCTTTATCCAACTTCCCAGCTGATGGACAAACGAGCCCATCCCGTTTAAATCATCAGCGTGGTGATGATTAACAGGGATCAGCAACAGGAGGGATGAGACAAAAGGCCCTCCTGAATATTTGATTCCTCATCCTCTCAACATTTCAGTTGTTCCAGGTGAAAGGTTAAGTGGGGATGGGAAAAAAAAAAGGGAATTTGGGCTGAGGGTCTGCAGAAAAGTTAAAATTTACGGCTTTGCTCTCGCTTGAGGAATCAAAATTTATCCCGGGTCTGGGTTGGAGAAATGGAAGTTTAAAGTTGTGAACCTCTCAGAGATTGCCTCACCCCCTTGGAATGGCTCATCCCGGGATGTGGCGGGCAGAACAAGGCGGGCATTGAGGGAGTGGGTGCTCGGCCAGATGTTTTCAGGGAGTTTCACAATAGTCCTTTCATTTCCTGGGCCCGAGTTCCGACCGGAATCCGGGGCGAGGAGGGAGGATCGTGGTGGTTGATGGAGCTGCTGGGTGGGAAGCACCTGATGGGAGTGAAAATCCCAGGATAGGATAAAAGAGGGGTCTTTGAACTGTTGGGAATTCCGTGGAAGAGAAAATTAACATCCTCAGTCTGTTGGATTCGCAAAAAAAAAGGGAAATCCAGTCCTGACTTCCTTTATATTTGGAGGACTTGGGGGGAAATGTTCTGTGGGCTGGATTTGAGGTCCTTCAAAAGGTGATATTTGTCCAAGGTGTTAGTTTTGTCCCAAATCTGGACTTGTGTTTTCCTAACTCCATGAATTTCATGAATTTCCTAAATTTTCAGGGAGTTTCACAAGAGTCCTTTGATTTCCTGGGCCCGAGTTCCAACCGGAATCCGGGGCGAGGAGGGAGGATCGTGGTGGTTGATGGAGCTGCCGGGTGGGAGGGTCCTGATGAGAGTGAAAATCCCAGGATAAAAGAGGGGTCTTTGAACTGTTAGGAGTTCTGTGGAAGAGAAAATTAACATCCTCAGTCTGTTGGATTCCCTAAAAAAGGGGAAATCTAATCCTGACTTCCTTTATCTTTGGAGGACTTGGGGGAAAATGTTCTGAGGCCTTTCAAAAGGCGATATTTGTCCAAGGTGTTTGTTTTGTCCCAAATTTGGTCTCGCATTTTCCTAACTCCATGAATTTCCTAATTTTGCTCCAGGTTTTTGTCGTTCTGCAGTTGTTACAGGTGTCCCGCGTGACACAACAATTCCCACGTAACACCACAATTCCTGGGGGTTGGATCTGGTTGATCTTTAAGGTCTATTCCAAACCAAACCATTCCATGGTTCCTTCCAACATTCCTCCCAAATTCCTTCCTTGGAGGTCCCTCTGGAAATTGTTCCAGATGCTTTGGAGCTCAAGGTGTGAATCCTTTTCCGTTATTCATCCATGGAGAAAGTGTTGGAAGGTCCACGAATAATTTGGAGAGCTCATGGAATCTCCATCCTTGGAGATGTCCAGAATCCAACCGGACACAATCCTGATCCATCTGGATGGGCCTTCCATGAGCAGGGAGGTTGGATTAGGTGATCTCCAGAGGTGCCTGCAAGCCTCAGGTGCTCTCTCATTCCATGGAAAAAAAACTCTTTTAGGATGCAGGGCTCCATTTTTGGGGGGTGTGGGAGCTTTTCCAACTCATCCTTCCCAGGCAGGAGCTCTCCCGCTGTGTTTTTTGGGAATTTCCGGGTGGATCCACTGGGAGGAATCCTCTGGAGCTGATTTTTGTGCAGAGGATTGGGGTTGAATTGTGGTTTTGAGCTGAAATGGAGATAAATCAGATTCCAGAGAAATGTTTGTACTGGATGTTCATACCGTAAATGACCCGGATGAGGATTAATTGCCTTTTTCTGAGGGAATTATTAGGGATTTGTCTGGATAGAGGATGGTAACAACTGTGGGAAGGCTGGAGCTGCTCCAGTTATGGAAAAATTGGGTGATTAAGGAGCGGGATGTTTGTGGATTCAGGAGGATGATGGTCCAGTGAATCCAGAGGGACTCAAAACTTCCCAGGCTGGGAATTGGGAACGTCACGGGAGTGAGCAGGAGATGAGTTTGGAACAACAGAGAACCCCTGGCACAGTTTTCCCAGGAAATCCTTGATTGCTCCATGCCTGGAAGTGTTCAAAGCTGGGTTGGACAGGGCTTGGAGCAATCTGGGATAGCAGAAAGTGTCCCTGCCCATGGAATTGGAATATTTGAAGGCCCCATCCAAGCCAAAACATTCCATAATCCTATGAAACAGCTCCGCTGCTGCCAGAGCCGGAAAAGTACGGATCTGTTCCGGCCTGGTGAGGGTGTCTCCCATCTTCACCAATAAACAACTGAATTCCATGATTTGGACGTGTCAGAACTCTTGAGTTGTGCTGCTCGAATTGCTGCCTTGCAATTCCTTGATTTTATTTCTTGTTCCCATTTCTGTGGAGAACGGTTGGAGAGGCCCACGTGGATCCTCGAGTTAATGGTTTCCAGAATAAATCGGGACAGAGGTGACCCTGAGGATCCGCGTGAGCCGCAGAGAGCTGGAAAAATATTTGGTTTATCTTGGATATTGGGAAAGGATTTTTCCAGAGGGGCTGGAATGGAATTCCCAGAGAATCTTTGGCTGCCCCATCCCTGGAATTGTCCAAGGCCAGGTTGGACAGGGCTTGGAGCAACCTGGGATAGCGTGGAAAAATGTCAGGAGGTGGAACTGGATGATGCCACGGATCCAAACCATTCTGGGTTTTTTCTCCCACCATTCCTTACAGGAATGTCCTTTATAGGAAAAGCAGTTCCTGATTATCTGCAGGAGCGGAAGTGCGGGTGCACAATTCCCCTTCTAAAATTGGATTTAAATTGGAAGTGGGGTTTTATTGCACTCTCCAAGAACTGCTTTGTAACTTCCTAGGGTGAGATGAAGATCTCTCCCGGCTAATATCCAATAATATCCAATAAAATGGGAAGCTGTCAAGGTTAAAGGAAATAATTGTAATTAAAGGCCGCCCTTAAAAATGAAGTTGGCTTTAAAATAAGAAAATTTATGCTGCTCTCAGTTATCGAACAGCCAGAACAGAGTTCAAGGCTCTGCTCATGGGTTTCTTCCACATTTTTCATTATAACTTCAGGAAGAGAATTTTCACCATTGCTTAATCATTTTACCCCTAATTATTCCATAAATAAATTAAAAGCTGCCAAAAAAAAAAAAAAGTCCAAACCGCCTAATTGACAAAAATCTAAATTTGAGTCTCACAGTGCTTTGACAGTCTCACATCAACTTTTTTTTCCTCCATTTTGACACCTTTTAATTTTCTTTTCTGAGTGATTTGAATCCTTGCTCAGTGCCAAGGAATGGATTATCCTAAATTTCCACACATCCCAGAGGCAGGTGAGGAAGAGGAAGCTTTTATTCCACACAGAGGATGAAGGATGCAGCCCTGATTTTCCCCTCTGGAGCTGCAGCTCCAAAATTTCCAGCGCTTTAGGAATGTCTAGGGTGATTTGAAGTTCACAATAAACTCGTGCTTGATTATTTGAGTTTTCCTCTCGAATCCCAACCCCATTTCCTGTTAATTCCATGCAGCTCCCTCACCAGTCACAGCGAGGGGTAAAGCAGAGGAATTGTTTATGAATTCATAACTTAACAGGGAAATAAACAGTGATTTATCCACCAGAGCCACGCTCCAGAGAATTATGGATACAGATAACATGGGGGAACCTTGGGATAGTGACATGAGGGGCTTGAAAAATAACACATATGATTTAGACCCAAATACATGATTTTTTGTGGAATTTCAGGCTCACACAACACACCCCAAACAGGATTTGAAGTTTCAAAACCTCAGTGCAGAGCAGGAATCTGAAGGGCTTTTTTTTATATGTATCACCTGATACTGGAGCCTCCTGAAATTATCTTGGAATTTCAATATATCCTCGGTTTGGAAGATAAAATTCTTATTTTAGAACCCGAGGGCACTTCTGAAGCACGTGACGGCGCCTCTGATGGGTTTGTTGATCCAAAAAGTTGCGGCGGCGCGGAAGGAAAAGTGCGGAGGATTTTAGGGAATAGCGAAACATCAAAGCAGTCGCTGCGGGAGAGTGGGATGAATCATTGGGAGCTGGGATTGATTTCTGACAGCAGACAGATCGTGTCAAAAATGCCCAAAATCCGGATGGATATCGGTTGTTTTTTGAGAGCCAGCCCTGGTGTTTTCATGTGTTGTCAAAAGTGATTTTTTGTGGGGGATTGATTTCTGGGAGAAAAGAATCCAAAGTTGTTCGGGAAGAATGGGTGGGGTTCTGTCACATCACGTTTGGAATTAACGTGGAATTAGGGAATGGTTTGGTGGGAAGGGACCTTCAAGATCATCCCAATCCAACCCCTGCTGTGGGCAAGGACACTTTCCACCCTCACAGGTTGCTCCAACCTGGCATTGGACACTTCCAGGGATGGGGGAGCCACAAATTCTCTGGGAATTCCATCCCAGCCCCTCACTTCCCTCACAGGGAAGAATTCCTTCCTAAATCCCATCCATCCCTCTCCTCTGGCAGTGGGAAGCCATTCCCTGTGCCCTGTCCCTCCATCCCTTGCCCGAATTCCCTCTCCATCTCTTCTGGAGCCCTTTTAGCCACTGGAAGAGGCCCAAGGTCTCTCTGGATCCTTCTCTTCTCCAGGCTGGACATTCCCAGCTCTCCAAGGCTATCTCCAGTGAGTAACTCAGCCTTATCTTCTTCAGTATCTTAATTTGAGGTGATTTGCTTCTCAAACAACAAAAATTTATCCCTGAAAAACCCATCTGAGTATTTTTCTGAGGCGTGCTCAGCTCCGAGCAGGAATGTGACTCCGACAATAAAATAATCGGCTCAGAGGCAGGCGGTGTTGTGAGTTCCTAATGAAATGCGTGCCAGAGCTGCGGGTGGTAAAGCTGGAATATCATTGTCTGCCTCAGGAATTATCTGGATTTTTTTATTCATAACGTTCAAAGAGCTGCAGTGGAAGGAAGTTGGTGTTAACTGGATGCGGAATTCCGGGTGCGGAGCTCAGCGCTTGCATCTCGGATGTGGTAGAGGAGTTGCTCTGAAGAACTTGGGATTTGGATAAAAAGAGTCCAAAAAACTGGGGATAAACGAAATAAAATTATTGATTAGTTGTAGTTATCGTGTTGTCTGGGATTCTTCCCTCTAAACCTACCTGCAGGAATTAATATTCTTCTAATTGGAATGGCCTGATCAGTGAGAATTCCGTACTAAAGGGGGATGGAAGGGTGGATTTCATGGCTGTACAGGTGTGGAAATGAAAAAACACCTGGAGTTCACCCAGGCTCGTGGTAAAGCCTTGGATGGACGCCCAGAGCGAGACCTGGATTTGGCTGCAAAACTCATCCCATTTCCAAATAATCAGATATTGGCCTCACCATCACGACCACTACCGTCCAAAATCCATAATTGGATAAAAACATCCAGTGAGACAACAGTTTCTAGCCAGAGCTTCATGAAAGTGCTGAAACTGCTTTTCCCCAGATCCTCATTGCTGAAACAAGCGCCTTAACGGAGTTTTTTTCTCCCTGCAGACTTCCCGGTGTCAGTTCTCCTATGGATCCCTGGCAGGGATGTCTTGTATAAATAGACTTTGACTGGTTGTTACTGGAGCTCCCAGTTCCCACGCTGATTCTTATCAAAGCAGATTAGTTCCCAGCCAAAGCCGGGTTTTTCTTTCTTTCCAGGGATTTATCACATCCAAACAAGGCCGCAGCCTGGCGGAAGCAGCCACGTTTTTTGTGTCCTCAAAACTCCTGAGCCTCTTGAAAATGGGATGGGGCTGTTTTATCCCTCCCTTCCTCTCTGGGAAGCAGGATCTGGTACACTGAACTAATCTGTATTAATTAGTTCTCAGCCAAAGCTGGGTTTTTCTTTCTTTCCAGGGATTTATTACATCCAAACAAGGCCGCAGCCTAGCGGAAGTGGCCATGTTTGTGTCCTCAGACCTCTAGAGCCTCTTGAAAATGGAATGGGGCTGTCTTATCCCTCCCTGCCTCTTTGGGAAGCAGGACCTGGATCCTTTCTGGTACATTGAACTAATCTGCATTGATTAGTTCCCTGCCAAAGCCGGGTTTTTCTTTCTTTCCAGGGATTTATCACATCCAAACAAGGCCGCGGCCTGGCGGAAGTGGCCACATTTGTATCCTCAGAATTCCTGACCCTCTTGAAAATGGGATGGGGCTGTTTTATCCTTCCCTGTCTTTTCAGGAAGGCTGGAAGCTGGACCTGGATCATGTCTGGCACATTGATTCTTATCAATGCAGATTAGTTCCCAGCCAAAGCCGGGTTTTTCTTTCTTTCCAGGGATTTATCACATCCAAACAAGGCCGCGGCCTGGCGGAAGCAGCCACGTTTTTTGTGTCCTCAAAACTCTAGAGCCTCTAGAAAATGGGATGGGTCTGTTTTATCCTTCCCTGTGTCTTCAGGAAGAAGGACCTGGATCCTGTCCAGTACACTCAACTAATCTGCATTGATTAGTTCCCTGCCAAAGCTGGGTTTTTCTTTCTTTCCAGGCATTTATCACATCCAAACAAGGCCGCGGCCTGGCGGAAGTGGCCACATTTGTATCCTCAGAATTCCTGACCCTCTTGAAAATGCAGCCACGTTTTTTGTGTCCTCAAAACTCCTGAGCCTCTTGAAAATGGGATGGGGCTGTTTTATTCCTCCCTGTCTTTTCAGGAAGGCTGGAAGCAGGACCTGGATCTTGTCTGGCACATCAATTCTTATCAATGCAGAGTAGATCCAAATCAAAGCTGTGTTTTTCTTTCCTTTCCAGGGATTTATTGCATCCAAACAAGGCCCCGGCCTAGTGGAGGTTAGGAAGTCCAGAGCATCTTGAAACTGGGATTGGGCTGTTTTATCCCTCCTTGTGTCTTCAGGAAGCAGGACCTGGATCCTCTCTGGCGCGCTGATTCTTGTCAATGCAGATTAGTTCCCTGCCAAAGCCGGGTTTTTCTTTCTTTAAAGGCATTTATCGCATCCAAACAAGTCCTCTGCCTGGCGGAAGTGGCCACATTTGTGTCCTCAGAATTCCTGAGCCTCTTGAAAATGGGATGGGGCTGTTTTATTCCTCCCTGTGTCTTCAGGAAGGCTGGAAGCAGGACCTGGATCCTCTCTGGCATGCTGATCCTTATCAATGCAGAGTAGTTCTCAATCAAAGCCATGTTTTTCTTTCTTTCCAGGGATATATTGCATCCAAACAAGGCCCCGTCATAGTGGAGGTTAGGAAGTCCTGAGCCTCTTGAAAATGGAATGGGGCTGTCTTATCCCTCCCTGCCTCTTTGGGAAGCAGGACCTGGATCCTTTCTGGTACATTGAACTAATCTGCATTGATTAGTTCCCTGCCAAAGCCGGGTTTTTCTTTCTTTAAAGGCATTTATCGCATCCAAACAAGTCCTCTGCCTGGCGGAAGTGGCCACATTTGTGTCCTCAGAATTCCTGACCCTCTTGAAAATGGGATGGGGCTGTTTTATTCCTCCCTGTGTCTTCAGGAAGGCTGGAAGCAGGACCTGGCTCCTGTCTGGCAGCTTTGGATAATCACCTCCTGCACGGGCGGGGTGAGGTTTCACCCCAGTGCTCCCATTCATTCTCCCGGCCTTTGGATTGCGTTGAGCAGGCCTGATGGCATCAGGTTGTTTATTTTTCCTGGAGTGCTTGGCTCCATCCCGCCACAATGGGATCCAACCGGCTCCTCCACGGATCGCCTCTTTGAGAGGCGCCCGCCGGGCTCTGCGGGAAGCTAAACCCGGAGTCGAGTTCATTTAAGGATTAAGTGTTTGCAAAATTCCTGTAATTGCCCGGCCAGACCAAAGCCAGGGAATTAAACCAGGATAACACAACCCTCCCGTGGATATTTGAAGCCCTGATAGCATCAGGACCCAGGGAACGCCACAACTTGTGGTTGGAAGAGCCATTAAGGAGATCTTCCTGCTTTTCCAGTTGTCAACCTCTCTCTTTGAAGCCAAGAGCCCCCAGTTTGGCCAAGAAAAGTCCTGTCTTTGGGAAATCTGCTTCCTTGTCTGGCTGAGGGTCTGAATTGCTTCCTGGATTTTTTTTTTTTAAGTGGCAGTGGAATTGTCTCACCTCTAAATTTGATGTTTGTAGTTATTCTACAGGAGATGATGTTAATAATTCTGGGAAACAAAATTGGGTGGGAAGTGGGTCAGGAGCGTGGCTGGATCTGGTTTTTTCCCCTCTTTAGGTCATCCAGGGAAAGTGGGACTTAGGATGTAGAAATCCAGGGAGAAAAAGCCATGGAATGGTTTGGGTTGGAAAAGGATCTTTAAGACCGTCTCATCCCCCTCCCATTCCATGGGCAGGGACACCTTCCACTATCCCAGGTTTCTCCAACCTGGCCTTGGACACTTCCAGGGATCCAAGGACTGCCACAGCTTCTCTGGAAATTCCTCCAAAACCAGATTTCTTCCAACTCTTTATCCTCCTCCTTTTTCCCACTCATCCCTGCTTAATTCCCGCTGCTAAACTGGAAATAAAATTCTTGAAATGGCTAAAACTCCGCCGTGGAGAGCACAACCCCTGTGGAATCAGGGAATTACGCATTTTTTGCATAATAAAAAACTCGAGATCCACTCGCTGACGCCACCGTGGGTGTTGATAAAAGCTCGTTTTCCTCAGGGGCGAAGCCGTCCGTGGTGCAGTTTTCCCTCGGAAATTCCGCAGGGAACGACGCTCGGCAGCCACCGGGGCCTGAAGTAACGTCACAAAAATGAATAAAATCGTCTCCCCTTGGGTGGCCAAGCACTTTCTGACCTCTCCCGATTCCAGTTCTGCTCTGTAAATTATTACAGAGTATTTTTATTATTTTTTAAGCGGTTGAGTTCCAACAGGACATGAAGTGGTTCCAGGACAAAATCCCTTTTAGGGGTGTGGATTTAGGCATCCACCACCCTCCCAGGCAAGAATTCCTTCCCAATATCCTGCCTATCCCTGCCCTCTTGTTGAAGCACGCCATTTCCTCTGTCCTATCAACTTTTCCAAAATGAATTCCCTCTCCGGCTCACTTAGATCCCATTTAGTCACCAAAAAGATTTATCAGGAAATTTATTTATCAAGAGTTATCAGGGAAAAACTCACAGGCTTGGTTTCCAGAAAATATTTCCAGGCTTTTGAGGAAAAATCCTCATCTCCAAAAAATATATCAGATCTGTGAGAAGAATTTTTATTGCCTTCATTAAAATCATTGCAGGAATGTTTTGGAAGCAATTCCAATCCTTCCCTTGATCCACCAAGCCTGAGTTGGACTGGGAAAACTCGTTCCACCAGTTGAGGTTTGCCAAGTGGAGGAATCTCCACATTCCCGGTGTTGCTCACATTGAAAAATTCTCCTGTTTTTCCCACTTTTGTGGGTTTTCCTATTAATCCATGATTTCTGGTGGGCTTCTCTGGGAAGAAACTTCACATTCCTCACTGGGAATGGCAGTCCCTGGGGAGTTTTTTCAGATCTCCCTGCCCCAAATCCCTGCTCGGAGCCTGGCATTTGATAGCAGGGCTCGCACAGCAAATTATCTTCCCTGGCGATCAAGTATGAAACGCTCGGAGCGATCGAAATTAATGGATGGGATGGGATGAAATTAATGGGATGGGATGAAGGTCAGGAGGATTCAGGTGCAGACTCAGCTCTTGCTTAACTATTTTAGGCCACGCTTAAGTGGGTTGACACCGTGACCCTGAACTTTGAGGCGTTGGGTGTTGATGGAAATTCAACTCCAGGCTTTGATTTGTCGCCGTCGCCGCTCTCGCATTTCCTTCTGCAATTCCAAGCTTTGAGGTTGAGAGCGGAATTTTAGGCAATTCTTTACAATTTGGAGCAGAATTTTTAGCATTCTGCCCCTCTGCTGGAATTCCTGCCTGGAATTCTGTATCCAGCTGTGGGATCCAACATCAGGAGGATGTGGAGTTGCTGGAGCAGATCCAGAGGAGGTCATGAAGTCACTCCAAGGGCTGGAACCAAGCTGGGAGAGCTGGGAATGTCCAGCCTGGAGAAGGGAAGGATCCAGGGAGACCTCAGAGCCCCTTCCAGTGGCTGATGGGGCTCCAAAAGAGGGAATTTGGACAAGGGATGGAGGGAATGGTGGGCGCAAGGAATGGTTTCCCACTGCCAGAGGGATGGATGGGATATTGGGAAGGAATTCTTCTCTGTGAGAGTGAGAATTCCACTGGAATAGAATTCCCAGAGAAGCTGTGGCTTCCCTGTATCCCTGGAAGTTTCCAAGGTCACAAGAAAAACCCTGGGCCAGAACCCCTAAAACCCCGCAAAGATCCTGTTCTTTTTTGCGGGATTTTTGTGGAGTTTAATCGAGACATTTTCCCAAGCAACGTTCTCCCATCTTCAATCCAGCTGACAAATCCCGAATTCCCTGACATCCCTGTAATTAGCTGCAAACAGCTGACTTGGAGCCGGACAAAAACCTGCTAAATTTGCCGCGTTCTGTGCCGTTATTTCGAGTTATTCATCTCGAAGGACCGTCCTTCACCCCGGAAGCTCAAGGCGCCAAAAAAGATTCCACACTCCGGGAGAAGCAGGATCAGCACTCGGCAATTTCCTGCCTTTTTATCCTGGCTCTCCATCCACAGGATCCAAATCTCTCCCTCTTTGTTGCTCCTGAGCGCTGTGGGATGCATTTCCTGGAGGAATTTGGCTTCTCGGGAGGGATTTGAGTGCAAGGAGCCAAATTTTCCTGGGAAAAGAGCAGATTCCTGTTTATCCCACCCCCTCTGTTCCCACCGGGAATTACGAGGTGCTGCATCGTTTCCGTGACCTATTTGCATGCCCAAAGCTGTGGCTCGGTATTAGATTTTATGGGATTAGTGATTGTCCCTCATCTCGTTTTTATGGATAACTGGGATGAGGTTATGTCATTACCACCCCGCCTTTCCGTGTGGATGAAGAGAGGGATGTGGTAGGATCGTGGAATCATGGAATTTGGGTTGGAAGGGACGTAAAGGATCCTGGAATTCCAACCCCCAATCTTCCACTATCCCAAGTTGCTCCAAACTCGCCATGGACACTTCCAGGGATGGAGCAGCTGCAGATTCTCTGGATGTGGTAAGATCATGGAATCGTGGAATTTGGGTTGGAAGGGACGTAAAGGATCCTGGAATTCCAACCCCCAATCTTCCACTATCCCAAGTTGCTCCAAACTCGCCATGGACACTTCCAGGGATGGAGCAGCTGCAGATCCTCTGGGAATTCCATCCCAGCCCTCAAAGGGAAGACTTCCTTCCCAATATCCCCTCTATCCCTGTCCTCTGGCAGTGAGACGCCATTCCCTGTGTCCTGTCCCTCCATTCCTCATCCCAAGGCTTTCTCCAGCTCTCCGGGAGCCCCTTCAGGCACTGGAAGGGGCTCTGAGGTTTCTCTGGATCCTTCTCATCTGCAGGATGAGAAGGAATCCCATTCCATTCCATCCCATCCTATCCCAGTCTTTTTCCTCCTGCTTCCTCTCAGTGTTTTAGGAATGACCAAAAAGGAGCAAATTCCAGGTATTTTCTGTCCCCATTCCTTTTAGGCTTCTCCTTTTATTTATTTTTTCCATCTGTTTTTTGTGTCTCATGTTAAATTTCCATCCTGATTTTCCTGCTCTTTTTTCAGGATTCCTCTCCTCATCCCAAACCTCACTTTGGGAGCTGTCAAAACCCAGTGTAAAATTCCCTATTTTGGCAAATTGATGGAGAGAGTTTGGATTACAAATTCCAGGGAAAAATGTGGATCAGGGCCTTCCAAACCCTGTGGTGGTCTCTTAATGACTTTGTGGAATTCCCGCCTCTCCAGCGCCTCCCGTTTGGATTCTCTTAAATCATTAAAAAGAAATAAAAAGTAAAAAAAAAAAAGAATTAAAATAAAGAGAAGAGAGCAAGCTCTCCACGTTCCTGCCAAGTAGGTCAGGCTTTTCCCAGTTGGATGGTTTGGGAAGCGGAGACATTATTCGGAGTGACTTTTTCCAAGGTTTTTGTTTGATGAGTTGAAGACAACTGGAACCACAAAAGCAGTTGCAAGTGTTGCTCCAAGAGTGGAATTTCAGGGACAGTAAAACCATCCCAATTAATCAGGGGCCAGAATAAAATAAATATTGGTGAAATCCAGGAAAACAAATTACGCATTCCTGGGTTTTTCCATGGGGGGAAAAGCTGCAGGACCAGGACAACACGGCCTGAAAGAAGGGAAGATAAAAATGGGACAGAGATCCTCTGGGCATTTTAAGCTGTGGAAAAGCCACCGCAAGATTTCCCGGAGGAAAAGCTGGAATGGTTGAGCTGCTGCTGTTGGATTGGGGTTTTTTTAGGCCCAGAAATACAGCAAGGAAGGAATGTCTGGAGATGGAATCTCCAGGATGTGGAATATCAGTGTGGTGTCATCACCTCTGTCAGATGAGGTTGGGAAGATCCAACCTGGAGAAGGGAAGAGACCTTGGAGCTCCTTCCGGTGTCTGAAGGGCCTCCAGGAGAGCTGGAGAGGGATTTGGGATGGAGGGACAGGGAATAGGGAATGGCTGTTTGGGATAAGGGATTCTGGGAAGGAATTCTTCCCCGTGAGGGGGGTGAGGGGCTGGAATGGAATTCCCAGAGAATCTGTGGCTGCTCCATCCCTGGAAGTGTCCAAGACCAGGTTGGATGGAGCTTGGAGCAACCTGGGATCCTGGAAGTTGTCTCTGCTCACGGACACAAGAGGATCTTGAAGATCCCTTCCCACCCAAACCATTCCATGGTTCTGTGACCAAACTTAATCCAGGAGTCCAGATTAATAAATGGATTTATTAGTTTCTTAATTGCTCTGCTTTCTAGAGCAATTCTTCTGGAATTATGCATGGATAATCATGGAATGGTTTGGGTGGGAATGGACCTTAAAGCCCATCCAGTTCCACCCTTTTTCATGGGCAGGGACACCTTCCACTATTCCAGGTCGCTCCAAGCCCTGTCCAGCCTGGCTTTGGGCACTTCCAGGGATCCAGGGGCAGCCACAGCTTCTGTGGGAATTCCATTCCAGCCCCTCACCAAACACATTTTCCTTCTATCTCCTCAGAATCTTCCCTTTTTTAAGTGTAAATCCATAATTCTTGTATCTAATCCAGGCCCGTATCAACTCCCTGGAATTTCTCTGCCTGGAAGGAATAATAAATGGATTTATTAGTTTCTTAATTGCTCTGCTTTCTAGAGCAATTCTTCTGGAATTGTGCGTGGATAATCATGGAATGGTTTGGGTGGGAATGGACCTTAAAGCCCATCCAGTTCCACCCTTTTTCGTGGGCAGGGACACCTTCCACTATTCCAGGTCGCTCCAAGCCCTGTCCAGCCTGGCTTTGGGCACTTCCAGGGATCCAGGGGCAGCCACAGCTTCTGTGGGAATTCCATTCCAGCCCCTCACCAAACACATTTTCCTTCTATCTCCTCAGAATCTTCCCTTTTTTAAGTGTAAATCCATAATTCTTGTATCTAAGTATCTAATCCAGGCCCGTATCGACTCCCTGGAATTTCTCTGCCTGGAAGGAATAAAAAAAAAAAAGCCTCTTTCAGGAAATAATTCATTTATGCCACGGCTCCTTCCAGCTGAGAGAATCCTTAAACTCCCAATCCCTCCCCTGTCGTAATTTTAATTTCGTATTAAACCACTACGGATAAATTGTTGCTCAGAAAATTTTTAGGCAGAAAGACACATCGGGAAGAAAAATACTGAGCATTAAAAATGGATTACATGGTGTCACTTCTGGACTCCTTGCCTGAGCTATTAAATATTTAGGATTTTAATCCCAGATTTGATCTTGATTTCTCCACGGCTCTGAGGCTTTCCAGGTCTTTTCCAAACTGCTTTTTCCTGGGGAAAACGGGATTTTACCTTGCGTGGAGTCACCTTGTGGCTTGGCAGGGGAATCTTTGCTCGTAACAAGTCTTTTTTTCCCAGTTTTTTAAATTTTTGAGCCTCTTCTCTGTTGCCTTCCCCAGCCATCTGCTGCAGCTGTGAGTTCAGAACCAAAGTGCAGCAAGGTCAAATTTCCCTTTTTAATTTTTTCCCCCCCTTTTTTTTTTTTTTTTTCCTGAAAAAAGGGGGATCTGAGGTTGGTCTGGTCTTAAACATCAGGATTAGGGAATAACTCATGGGGTCACCTCCTGGTTGAAGTGGGAAGATTGGAAACTTTCAGAGGAGAAAAAAAAAAGGGAAGAACATGAGAAAACTTTTTTTCCTGAAAAAAAATTGATCTGAGGCTGGTCTGGTCTTAAACATCAGGATTAGGGAATAACTCATGGAGTCACCTCCTGGTTGAAGTGGGAAGATTGGAAACTTTCAGAGGAGAAAAAAAAGGGAAGAACATGAGAAAACCCTAAATAATACCACCAAAAAAAAAAAAAAATCAACCCCTTGTTTTCCATCTTCCAACTAATTAAACTCTTCTGAAAAAAAGCCGGGAAAAAAAAATCTTCTCTGTGGTTCCTTTCTGTTGCAAAATGCCGGGGGAGGCCGGATCGGGGAGGGCAGCGCCGTCACCCACACGGCTCCGGAGGGGAGGGCTCTCTGCCAGGCCCTCTGGAGACTCCGTCTCCTCGGGAAAGGCGTGCGGAGGCTCGCTCGCCGATTTGGGAATCGCCCCCCAAATTAGACCCTTCGGGGTGGATGCGGCGTCAACGGAGAGAGGAGGGAGAAGGTGACCCCGGAATGTCCTGAGGAGCCCCGGAGGGATGGTGGGAGATGGCAGATGAAGGAATGATGGGATCTCTCCGTGGAAGGAGGTGGGCGTCAGGCTCGGCGGCACCGGGAGCGGGTTTGGCGCGGTTGTTTTTGGCGGATTTTTGGGATTTTCTCCTGCTTCCCTGGGCTCGGAGAAAACTTGGGTAATAAAAGGTGGAAGGGTGGAATTGTTGAGTGGTTTGGGTTGGAAGGGAGTTAAAAACTCATTAAATTCCACCCCCCTGCCGCTTCCAACCTTCCAAAATCCCAGGTTGCTCCAAGCCTCATCCAAACTGGCCTTGGACACTTCCAGGGATGAATTCCCTGGGAATCCCATTCCAGGGCCTTCCCACTCTCCCAGGGAAGAATTTCCTCTCTCATTTCCCACTCAAACCCGTCTTCCTCGGCTTCACGCTGTCCCAAAAGCTCCTCGGTGCCACCCTGCAGGTGTGTGGGGCTGTAATTCCCAAACTTCCCTCTTTGAAGCTGGGATCAGCCTCAGGGAGAGCGGGAATGACGGAAGGAGGGAACATCCAGAGTCCCTTTTCCTGGGTAGGTGGAAAAGTTTTGACAGCTTTGCCTCCATCCTGAAATTCCTTCAGAGCGCAATTTTCCTGCTGGTTTTGGTGTTGATTATCCATTTTCCATGTTTTTTTCCCCTGGTGTTTCGATTAGGATCATGGTTCAGGGGAATTGGTGCTTAAAGCGAGACAGGAGAACGTCAAATATTCCCTCATATTTAATGATTCCCGTTAAACCTTCGCGCTCGCCTGGTCAGCTCCCAAATACCCCCTGGACTGACGGATTTTGGGAATGGTTAAGGATTACTGTGAGCAAAACACTCCCTGGAAAAGGGACAGCTTTATCCAAGCCCCTTTTCCATGCAGAACGAGGATGGAAAAGGGCTCGGAGAAACACTGGAGGCTCTGTTCCCATCCCGGCGGATGCGGTCAAGGGCCGCGATCCGTACGGAATTATCCTGGAGGCGACGGGGTCCTCTGGAAAAGGCTGCAAAACTCCAACAGCCCAGAGCTGCCCCAAGTCCTTTCATTGCTAAATCTGCTCTACCCTAATTTATGCTAATGAGGGGAGCTCTCATCCCGTCTCAGAGCTCTTCCATGGCGTGTGTCACCGTCTGGAATGCTCTGCTCGGGATTGGGAATGTTTTCCTGGTGAGCTGGGACCAGGGGAATGAGCTGCGGGGGATTTTTTTTTTTGTGTGTGCTCTTAATTTGAGAGCCGACGGCTTTTTTTTTGTGCTCTAATCAAGAGGGTTTTGATGCCGTAATTAAAAACGCGGAGTTAATGGGTGTTCCGCGGGATGTAAATTCGCCGGGAAAATCCGGAGTCGAGAGAACTTCGGAGACCAAAGCGCTTTTTGTCTATTGTAATTAGGGGTGTGGTGCTTAAGGAATATTAATTAGCCCCACGGGGGAGGTTGAGGAGCCAGAAAAATGCTGCCTCCGCCCCTAATTCCCAGTGGGAGTTCAGGAGCTGCCGGATGAGCCAAGCCTGGGAGACGGCAAGGAGCAGGGAGACTTGGGAAGGGAAGGGTATCCCCCATCCTCCTCCCTTAAAAACAAACAAACAAAGGGGATAAAACACAAACAAATCCAATTTCGGGAGCTGGGTGCGACTTTCTGTGGGAGCCGGGTTCGCCGAAGGAATTTAAATCCGCGGTTCCCCCGGGAATTGCGGTTGTCGGTTTCATTGGAATGGCAGATTTGGGATGATTTGTAGCTGGGGGAGCTGGAGAGGGACTTGGGGCAAAGGATGGAGGGACAGGACACAGGGAATGGCTTCCCACTGGGAAAGGGGAGATTTGGGTGGGATGTTGGAAAATGGGGGCAGACGGCCAAGTTTGGGTGAATTTTTTAAAAAGTTGGATAATTTACATCAAATAAATCATAGATTGGCCCAGGCTGGGACCTCAAAAGATCCAAGGTTTTATGGGAATGGAGCAACTGTAGGAAAAGCTCTTCAGACCAGAGTCTTGGAAATTAAAGAAACCAGAAATCTGAATAAAAGCTGATTTTTACGCCAATAAAAAGGGCAAACAGAAAGATCCAGGTGATGGTCCTGGCAATCTGGGGGTTTTTTTGGGAGGAAAAAAATTTTTGGATGGTTGGAAAATATTAATAAAGAGAGGAAAACTGGCTGGGAGAGTTGGGAATGCCGAGCCTGGAGAAGGGAAGCATCCAGGGAGACCTTGGAGCCTCTTCCAGTGCCTAAAGGGGCTCCAGGAGAGTGGAGAGAGATTTTGGACAAGAGATGGAAGGACAGGACACAGGGAATTATTTCCCATTTGCAGAGGAAAGGGATATTTTGGATATTGGGAAGGAATTCTTCTCTGTGTGGAACTGGGAATAGAATTCCCTTTTTTTTCCCCAAGCTTTCCATTAGCAACTTCTAAAAGGGAATAAATCCTTTCCTCGGAAAAGCTGTGGATATTTATCTTTTTACCTTAAAGCCAATCCAGGGAATTCCCAAATCCTACACTCTCTGAAAGGTCGGAATAAGAGATGAGTTTGTTGCTTGTCGCACCCGAGATCCTGGTTTTGGGGTTTTTTTCAAGGAAATACTCATTTCCTTGGCAGCTGCTCCCTGTTTTCCTCAGGGATTATCCCAGTTTTTCCTCCTGCACCGTCTATGGAGCCAGTGGGGAGCCATGGAAGGGGACAGGGGACAGGAGATGTCCTTGGTGTCACCACCGTGTCCTCCCTCCGCTTCCTACTTCCCATCCTGGATCCAAATCTGGCTCTGACATCTCCTTGATCTCGTAAGATTTCAGGAGGAAAACCTCAGGTTTGGGATTGAAACCTCAGGTTTGGGGTCAAAACTTCGGGTTTGGGGTCAAAACTTCGGGTTTAGGGTCAAAACCTCAGGTTTGGGATCCAAACCTCAGGTTTCAGGTTCAGAGGACCTGGACCACTTGGACTTGAGTTTATTTATGGAATTTCCACGTCCAGGGATGGTGATTCCCATTCCAGGGTCTTTCCATAAACACCTCCAAGGACGGTGATTCCCATTCCAGGGTCTTTCCATGAATACCTCCAGGGACGGTGATTCCAATTCCAAGGTTTTTCCACAAACACCTCCAGGGATGGTGATTCCATTTCCAAGGTTTTTCCACAAATACCTCCAGGGATGATGATCCCCATTCCAAGGTCTAATCCTGCTTTCTTTGAGGTAATTCCAGCCAATCTCCAGCCTTATCCAGGTTTAGGGCAGAGGTTGGATGTGTCCCTAAGGGATGTGGCAAAAATGGGGAAACCCTGGTGATGGGGCGGTCAGTGATTATCGGAAGCGTTTGGGAATGACTTGGCTTCG
Organism: Passer montanus; assembly: GCF_014805655.1. NCBI lineage: Eukaryota > Metazoa > Chordata > Aves > Passeriformes > Passeridae > Passer > Passer montanus. The sequence goes on from NW_024367104.1 coordinate 125,056, forward strand.
TGTTCCAATGGGGAAAATTGGTGGAAAACATGGAATCCCATGGAATCAAGGAGTTGCTGAGGTTGGAGACTGTTGGAGTTGTCTGTCTGTGCCTCAGGGTCCTCTGGAGCAGGGCTGTGTCCAGACACAATTAAATTATCCAGGAATACGTTGGAATGGGAAGAGCTCTTGGTCAGCCCCAAGACACGTCGCGATCCCTTAATTGGTCTGTTCTGAGGTCATTAGTGTGGCACTAACGAACCTAATCCCATTAACGAGGAGGGAAAAAAAAACCCAGGAATTGGTTCCGGGAAGTCACACCCAGGATTCCGCGTGTTCTCCCTATGAGGAGAGATCATGGGATCAGCCTTGGGATCATGGGAATAAATGATCCCACTGATCCCATCTGGGCTCCAAGTCCTGCACAACAACTTGGGCACTTCCAGGGACCCAGGGACAGCCACGGCTTCTGTGGGAATTCCATCCCAGCCCCTCACCACTCTCACAGCCAAGAATTTCTTCTCAATATCCCGCCCAAATTTCCACTTTTCCACCGGGAAGCCATTCCCTGTGTCCTGTCGTTCCATGCCTTGTCCCAAATCCCTCTCCAGTGACCTTGGAGCCTCTTCAGGCTCTGGAAGTGGCTCTGAGGTTTCCCTGGATCCTTCCCTTCTCCAGGCTGGACATTCCCAGCTCTCCCAGCCTGGCTCCAGAGCAGAGGGGCTCCAGCCCCGACCTCCTGCTCTGCCCATCCACCCCGTGGATAAAACATTGGGAAGAGAAGGATTTCCAGTGGAATTCCCTGGTCTGGGAATGGGATGAGGTTCCCACAGCGCCGGGGATTGGCAAGATGGAGAAATTCCAGGCCACCCTCTTTGTCCATAGGGGATGGGAGGGATGAGGCAGATTTTGGGGTTGATCCAGATTTGGGTGGGAGTTGCAACGGGATCAACAATTCCAGGTTTAAAAAAATTCCTTCTTCTTCTGTTTTTTTGGTTGTCTTGTTTTTTTGGGGTGATTTTTTGGGGATTTTTCTTTTTGGTTGGTTGGTTGTTTTTTTTTTTTTGCTCCAGTAGTGCAGCAAAAACTTCACCAAATCATGGAAATTCCATGGAAATTTCACAGAAATACTTAATCAAATGTTCAAACCCAAGGTTTTGGTTGGAAGGGAAAATCCCTATCTCGGGTTGCTCCAACCTGGCTTTGGACACTTCCAGGGATCCAGGGACAGCCACAGATTCTCTGGGAATTCCATCCCAGCCCCTCACCACCCTCCCAGCCAGGAGTTCTTTCCCAATATCCCATCTATCCCTGCCCTCTGGCAGTGGGAAGCCATTCCCTGTGTCCTGTCCCTCCATCCTTTGTCCCAAATCCTTCTCCAGCTCTTCTGGAGCTCCTTCAGGCTCTGGAAGGGGCTCCAAGGTTTCCCTGGATCCTTCTCTTCTCCAGGCTGGACATTCCCACCTTTCTCCAACCCTTGGAGCAATTCCATGGCCTCCTCTGGACCTTCTCCAACATCTCCACATCCTTCTCCTTTCCCACCCCAGAGCTGGATGCAGAATTCCAGGCGGGAATTCCAGCAGAGGGGCAGAATTCCTCCCTTTTCCCACTCTAAAACATTTTCCATCCCCATTTTGGCCACAGGAGAAACGGGATTGGATAAAATGGGATTGGGATCACCCCACCCCACCCCCCCTCTGCTTTCCAAGTATTTCCCTGCCTGACTCAACTCATAAACATCCAGGATTTATGATAATTAATTCCAAACACGCCCTGGAGTTGCGCAGGTGCCCGGAGTGTCGTTCCCTGGGCGCCGGGAATTAATTTGGGAGGATTTATTCCATGCCTGGGCTTGACACGGAAGCGTTCTGCTCTTCGGCACATTCCCAGCCTTTTCCTGGAATGCTGAGCCACGGAAAGCAGAGCGAAAAGGGAAGTGATTTGCATGTGGCTGCCTAATGAAGATGTGGAAAATTAGGGATTAAACAGCACCGGGAGAGCTGGAAGTTTACCAGGGATGTGAGTTCCCATGATCCAAAGGCTTTGGGAATTGTTCCCTGGGAGAGGGGATCCCCTCAAGGAGTTCCAGGAATGCTGGAATGGGATTTTGGAAAAGGGATGGAGGGATGGGACACAGGGAATGGTTTAAACTCACAGAGGGAGTTTGGGATATTGGGAAGGAATTCTTCCCCAGGAGGGTGGTGAGGGGCTGGAATGGAATTCCCAGGGAATTCCGTGGCTGCTCCATCCCTGGAAGTGTCCAAGGCCAGGCTGGATGATGCTTGGAGCAACCTGGGATAATGGGAATTGCCCCTGCCCATGGAAAAAGGTGGGATCGGATCATCTTCCAAACCATTCCATGATTCCCTGAGTTTCACCTCCTGGCTGCAGATTTCACAAATATCCCAAAAAATGATGGTTCTGGCTGAAAAAATAATCAGGGAAATGTCCATAAAATGGGGGGAAACAAGGAAGGGATGTGAACTTCCTAGGAATTCTCTGCCAGAGCCTGGAAAAATCCTGCAGGGAAATCTTTTCATCTGAGGGGGAAATCTGGGACTCGGAATGCCAAAGTTCAGGATTTTTGCTGGAAAAATCCTTAGGAAATGGAGCTGCCAGCCTGGTTCCCTTCTCTGCCATGCAATTCCACATGTCTTCTTTCCATATTCCCTCTTTTTTCCTATTTCCTTATTTTAATTTGTTTAACATCCTTTATTCCTTGTCTTCTATCAAAAAAAAAATCAACTTGGGATGTTGCAGGATCTTTTTAGGAACTTTAAAAGTCATTTTTAGTCCAGCTTCCAGGTGGGAATTCCAGGTGGGAATTCCAGGCTCACCTTCATGGCACAGCCCTTGCTGTTAAGATTTGGGATACTCCTGATAAAATACAGGAATTTAATGGGGCCGTGAGGATCCCAGCTTGATTTTCCAGCTCTTTTTCCCGTCATTCCAACAGCAATGTTGGATTGATGTCGGATCAATATCGGATGCAACCTGAGGAAAACCTGGAATGGAGGTGCAGGAGGAGCTTGGGAATGACTCAGGAAAAGCTGGAATGGATGGCGGGAAGGAGGAGCTGGCCAACCTCCCCTCCACGTGCTCCAAGATCCCGATAAAAACACCGGAGCGTTCTCCAGACGGATCCGGGGATGGAGCGCAGCCACTCCGTCTATCCCTGGAAAAACAAAAAAAATCAGGAATTCATCCACAACTTGTTCAGCTCTTTATCCTGAGCTAAAAAAAAACCCCTCGGGATCGCTTCTCCCGTTTTGTTGGCGAGCTGGGAATGTTGGGAAGAGTTTTTGGGGGATTCCTGCACGTTCCCACACCAGGAAGTTGTGGGGTATCCCGGAGAAGTGGGTGAAAAACCAGGAATGCGAGCGGAATCAGCGCTATCAGAGCCCTCGATCTGGTTCGTTTGAGGAAAACGAGTTATTAAGTGGATTATTAAAATAATAATTAAAAGCCGTTATCAATTAAGAGCTGATAACGAGTCCTGCCACGGGGCTCTTCTTATCAGGATTCTTGCCGGAACAAATCCAGGCCCACCAAGGACGATGGTGACGTCGATTTGGGGCCTTTTTAGAGGATCAAAGCTCAGGTTTAGGATCAAAACCTCAGGTTTGGGATCCAAACCACAGCTTTAGGATCAAAACCTCAGTCTTGGAATCAAAACTTAAGATTTAGGATCAAAACCTCAGGTTTAGGATCAAAACTTCAGATTTCAGGAGCAAAATCTCAGGTTTGGGATCAAAACTTAAGATTTAGGATCAAACCCTCAGGTTTAGCATCCAAACCTCAAGTTTAGGATCAAAACCTCAAATTTCAGGAGCAAAACCTCAGGTTTGGGGTCAAAACCTCTGGTTTAGGATCCAAACTACAAGTTTAGGATCAAAACCTCAGGTTTGGGATCCAAACTTAAGATTTAGGATCAAAACCTCTGATTTTAGGGTCAAAACCTCAGGTTTAGCATCCAAACCTCAGGCTTCGGATCAAAACCACAAATTTCAGGAGCAAAACCTCAGGTTTGGGATCAAAACTTAAGATTTAGGATCAAACCCTCAGGTTTAGCATCCAAACCTCAAGTTTAGGATCAAAACCTCAAATTTCAGGAGCAAAACCTCAAGTTTGGGATCAAAACCACAGGATTAGGATCCAAACCCCAGATATTAGGATCAAAACCTCAGGTTTGTGATTAAAAACTCAGGTTTAGGATCAAAACCTCAAAGTTGAGATCAAAGCCTTCAGGTTTAGTATCCAAATCTCTGGTTTAGGATAAAAACCTTTAGTTTGGGATCCAAACCTCAATTTTAGGATCCAAACCTCAGACTTTAGGGTCCAAGCTTCAGGTTTAGGGTGAAAACCTCTGATTTTAAGGTCAAAACCTCAAGTTTGGGATCAAAACTTCAGGTTTAGTATCCAAATCTCTGGTTTAGGATCAAAACCTTCAGTTTGGGATCCAAACCTCAGGTTTAGGATCCAAACCTCAGATTTTAGGATCCAAACCTCAGGTTTAGGATGAAAACCTCCAATTTTAGGATCAAACCCTCAGGTTTGGGATCAAACCCTCAGGTTTTAGGGTCCAAACCTCAAGTTTAGGATCCAAACCTCCATTTTTAAATTCCAGAAGCCTTTTCCTTCCATCCATAACATGGAATCAAAACTTGAGAGCGCTTTGGGATTTTTTTTTTCGTTTATCGCCAACGCAATTCCACACGAGCTGATGCCGATCCCGCTATGGAAAAAGCACGGATATTACCCAAAAAAAAAAAAACCCCAAAAAGCTTTTCTTGGGCTCCCAGCAGGAACAAGGAATTACCCCAGGAGCTTCCATAGGGAAGGAGGAGCCGCTGCCACTCCAGGCCCGGAGCAGCCGCTGCGGTAATTTTGGGGGCGGCGCCGACGGAACCATCGGATTTTGCTCCGGGAATGTTTTTCTCCGAGGGTGCCCAGCAGCCGGCAGAGCCCGGAATAGCTCAGGATGAATGGAAAATCCAGGAGGTTGGAGGCCTCTGTGATTTTTTTTTCCCCCCATTATCTTTTGTGTTTAATCCCAAATTAACGAACACGGCTCTTTTATTCCCGCGTGGCTCTCCCGGAATTTTGGGGGAGGAGAAGGAACAGGAACAAAAGCCCTGAGCCATGGATATAATTTTGGAATCAGCACGGAGCTGTTGATAAAACTGGTTCCAAACCCTGGAAAAATGGGATTTAATGGCAAGTTTCTGCACTTTTTCCGGATCTGAGTCCTCCGGAGGGTTGGGATCATTGGAATTTTCAAGCTTGAATTATTTGATGAGCGCCATCGATCCCATGGAATGGGATGGACACAAAATCTCCATAAATGGGATCAGCAGCCAGGATTGAGGGAGCGGCTCCCAGGAAACCCCGAGGTGGCTGCAGCCAATTCCATGGATTTTGGGATGTGGCGGATGTAGGAGGTTGAGGAACACGGGGGCCTCTCCTCCTGTGGTTCTCCAGAGGATCCCTTGGACTCCGGAATGTTTTGTCGTTCTGGCTGCACGGCTGGAGAATTCCATTTCAACCAAAAAAAACGGATTTCAGCATCCCAAACTTTCTCTGGAGCAAGGATGGAGGGGAATGTGGAAAAGCCCTCCTGCTGCTGGAGGAGCTTTTCCTTCCTGAATCCAGGCTGGGGGATGAAGGGATGCAAAGCAATTCCAAGGAGAAGGAATTTTGGGTGTTGGTGGGTGAAAAACTGGACATGCCCCATCTGTGTGTGCTCACATCCCAAAAATTCCCAGTGTTCGGGGCTCATTCCATGTCAGGGAAGCAGGAAAGGGGGGAATTCTGCCCCTCTGCCCCGCTCAGGTGAGATCCCAGCTGGAATTCTGCACCCAGCTCCAGGATCCAACATCAGGAGGATGTGGAGCTGCTGGAGCAATTCCAAAGGAGGCCATGAAGATGCTCCAAGGGCTGGAGAGAGCCTGGGAGAGGTGGGAATGTCCAGCCTGGAGAAGAGGAGGATCCAGGGAAACCTCAGAGCCCCTTCCAGTGCCTGAAGGAGCTCCAGGAGAGGGATTTGGGACAAAAGGATGGAGGGACAGGACACAGGGAATGGCTTCCCACTGCCAGAGGGCAGGGATAGATGGGATTTTGGGAAGGAATTCCTCGCCGTGAGGGTGATGAGGGGCTAGGATGGAATTCCCAGAGAATCTGTGGCTGTCCCTGGATCCCTGGAATTGTCCAAGACCAGGTTGGATGGGGCTTGGAGCAGCCTGGAATAATAGAAGTTGTTCCTGCCCATGGAAAAGGGATGGAATTCCATGATCGTTAATGTCCCTTCCCACCCAACCATTCCATGGCTCCCTGTGATGACCAGGATGGATTTATTCCACCTCCCACGTTTCTTGGCCGTTATTCCCGAGTCTTCCCAATTTTCCCGACCCGGCACCACCAGAGAAGGGAGGAGAAATCTGGGGGTGAAGCCAAATTTTTCCAGGCTGGAGACAGCAGAGGAACAGCTCTAAATCCTCCAAATGGGATTCCTGCCCACAAAACCCTCGGAAGGATGGAATTCCCAGAAAAGCTGTGGCTGTCCCTGGATCCCTGGAATTGTCCAAGACCAGGTTGGATGGGGCTTGGAGCAGCCTGGAATAATAGAAGTTGTTCCTGCCCATGGAAAAGGGATGGAATTCCATGATCGTTAATGTCCCTTCCCACCCAACCATTCCATGGCTCCCTGTGATGACCAGGATGGATTTATTCCACCTCCCACGTTTCTTGGCCGTTATTCCCGAGTCTTCCCAATTTTCCCGACCCGGCACCACCAGAGAAGGGAGGAGAAATCTGGGGGTGAAGCCAAATTTTTGCAGGCTGGAGACAGCAGAGGAACAGCTCTAAATCCTCCAAATGGGATTCCTGCCCACAAAACCCTCGGAAAAATGGGAATGAAACCACGGCATGGGAGAAGGAACGTGATGGGTCCAGCTTCCACGGGCTGGACAATTGGGAAGTCTTCCCGATGGATTTTTCCTGCTTTTTTGTTGTGCTGGAGCAGGCTCGGAGAACAGAACCACATAAGGATAACTTTGAATTGCAGAGATCCCAGAAAACAGATTATGGAAAGGCCGGATCGCTGGGATCTCTCACGGATTCCATGAGGAGCGTCCATGACCGGGCTCTGGAGGTGGAGCCGAAGCTCCGGCCCAGATGGTGCCTCCTGATCATTCCTGGAATGTCATCCCAAACCGTCGGATAACTGGGAGTGGGGGAGAGCCTCTCCCAGATGGATCCGCCGCGAATTCCGAGAGGGCACCGCGTTAACGCCGGCGCTTAACGAGCTCCTCCAGCCCGGAGAGGAGGCTGGGAACGGATCCAAGTGTCCTCTCCACCTAAAGGGCCGGTGGGGAAGGGAAAACCAGGATTTTCCATGGAAGGGATTCCACGGCTGCAGCATGGAGGGGTCTCCCGTTGGTCATTTTCCATGTTTTTGGCCATCAGGAATGGTGGGGAGACGTCCATCCTTGGAGATGGTGGAATTTGGATGCTGAGTAGGAGAATTCCAAGTTTCCTGTGCTTGGAGGAGGAAAGGAACATGGCCCAGGTCACCTCCAAACCCATCCTAAAATATCAGGGAAACACGGTTATAAAAACAGGGAAAAATGGTGTTGGGCAACTGCAGTTTTCCATCTCCCACCTGGAATAAGGACTGAAACCTTGGAAAAGGGAGGAGGGGGTGGCTCTCCTGGTTCGGAGTTTTTTTTGGGAAAGATTCCCAAAAAATTCCTAAATCCCTTCCCCTTTTTCCCACTCCAGCTGGAATGCTGAGTTTTCCTTTTCTCCGGTGCATAGGGAAGCTCCTGTAGCCCAAATATCCAAGATTTTTAGCGGAAAATCAACTTTCCTCATCCTCGCTGCCCATCCAGGCCGAGTTTTGAGGAGTATCCGATGGGTGTGAGCCTCTGGAATCCGCTCCTCCTGCCAGAGGAGCCTCTGGAAGCAGCAGATGCTCCCGCACCTGCCAAGTCACTCTCCCGGGGTGGGTTTGGGATGAGGTTTTGCTCTTTGGGAATTCCTTCGGCAAAGTTCCTCCCAAGGAGTGGCGGAACGTGGAAGTGTTTGGGTTCCTTGCGTGATTTCGGTGCCAAAGGAGCATTTTTAGGTGGAATGTTCGTTGCGGAATTCCCTGATTTGGTTCTCAAAGTGAAATATCCGTGTCTTAATCCATGGATTGGGGGGAAAAAACCCCACATGTATTTCTGGCATTCTGGGTTTAGGGTTTTTTTGGGAGTTTTTTGGGTTTTTTTAAGTTTCAAGGATATTTAGGCCTGTTTGGAATTTTCCCTGGAGTTTATGAACTGGATTTGGTGTGTTTGAATTCCCTTTGTAACTTTGGAATGAAGTCATTATTCCCTGTGGGAACCCTCGGAGCTCCAGGGATGGTTTTTAGAGGGATTTTTCTGCAGCATCCAGAGGGAGCTGGATCCACTGGGATCCACTGGAATGTGGGCACGGATCCATTAGCAGCTCTGGATGCAAACTCCGGGTGCTCCAAGTGTGGTTTAACAGCAGCAAAAAATCATGGAATAGTTTGGGTGGGAAGGGACCTTCAAGATCGTGGAATTCCATGGGCAGGATGGAATGCTTCCACTTTTCCAGGATGCTCCAATTCCTGGCCTTGGACAATTCCAGGGATGGGGCAGCCACAAATTCTCTGGGAATTCCATCCCAGCCCCTCACCACCCTCCCAGCCAGGAATTCCTTCCCAATATCCCAAATTCCCCCTGTGAGTTTAAACCATTCCCTGTGTCCTGTCCCTCCATCCCTTGTCCCAAATCCTTCTCCAGCTCTCCTGGAGCTCCTTCCGGCACTGGAAGGGGCTCTGAGGTTTCCTTGGATCCTTCCCTTTTCCAGGCTGGACATTCCCAGCTCTCCCAGGCTCTCTCCAGCCCTCGGAGCGTCTCCATGACCTCCTCTGGATTTGCTCCAACATCTCCACATCCCTCTGCCCTTGGATCCCAGAGCTGGATGCAGAATTCCAGCTGGGATCTCACCCAGGGGGCAAAATTCCCCCTTTTCCCCACTTCCCACACCAGCAGCTGCAAGCTGCGGATCAATATTCCTCCAGGATGAGGAAAAAGTTTGGGAAAAGGGGAAAAGCTGGGCGACATCCCACTTTTCCACCTCCCTTCCCCTCCTCCTGGCAGCCGGGACGACAGATTCCGCACCAACTGTGCCGAGGCCTCGGATCGCGGATCCCGGGCACGAGTCACGCTATCGGAGCGGTTTTTATCCACACAACATATGGCCCCGTTTCCGTGCGGATAACAAACGTTTCCCTCCATTTTCCCTCTTTTCATCCCCTTTTATGTCCCGAGGAACAATCCCCGCTCTTTTTTGGGAGCGGGACAGGGAGTAGGGAAGCAGCGCAAACTCCGACTCCGTAAATTTTCCTCCTACGAAGGATTGAAGGATTTCGCGGCTCCGCTCAGCAGGGAGTGGGGGGGGGGAAGTTCTTTTCCCAAATGGGATTTGCTGTCTGGAGCGCCTGTCTTGGAGCTTGGAATGTTTTCCAGCCTTATCTCCCAGTCCTAAAAATATCCCGGCGGGAAGAGGGGGAGAGCGGCTTCCATGTTTTTCTCCCTCTCGGAGAAGGAGCGGGGAGGTCATCGGATATTTAGGAGGTGACCTCGGGAAGGCCGTCTCATTTTTCACCTCCTAATACTCCCACCATCCCAGGGATGGTTTTGTTTTTTTTTTTAGGGATCAAATTCCACAGGGAGTTGACGCCCTGGGGAAACAAGGATCCCTTGTTTTCATCCCAAATCCTCCTCCTCCCGGATTCCTCCCTCATCCCGATCCCGGCCGTGGTGGGGGAATCAAATGACGGCAGGTGGCCTCGGAATCTCCTGCTCCCCACCAGCTGCCGCTTCCCGAGGACAAGGAAAAGCCATTCCAAAGGCCCAGCTCAGGATTTCCAAGGAATTCGACCCCCCCGGAGGAGCTGTGCCCGATGTTTGCCGTGGCTCTGGCAAAGTGGGGAGGAGGAGGAGGAATATTTTTCTCTCCGGCTCAGATTTGCTGTTTGTAGTTCCCTGCTCTTTTCCCGACCTCATTCCATGAATATTTTGGAGTTCAGAAAGCACGGGATGTGCTCTGAGCCTCGTTTTTCTTCCACTCGGGGCTGGGCTTAGCAAGGAAAACAAAACTTTTTCCAAGTTTTTTCCTCGGTGCTGCTTTTCCCTTAAGCTTGTTGTGGATTATTCCTTGTTTTTTGCTGTTATTGAATATTCCCTTTTTCCTCCCAGTGGCAAATCTTGGGAAAGGCAGACTTGGAAATGGGATTTAAAGTTATTCCATTCTAGGATTTAATTTAAGGATGTGTATTTAGATTTTATTTTTCCCATGTTAAATCCATGAAATTACCTCCCATGCTCTGATTCCTCTTGAATTTCCACCCCCCCCCCCCAAAAAAAAAAAAAAAAATTTTTTTTTTTGGAATTTTTGTCTTTGAATTTTTGTCCTTTTCCTGCTGTTTTCCAACCTCTGTGACTTTGGAGATCCCACTTTTCCAATCTTCATCCATACTTGGGCTTTTCCTCCTTCCAGGCTCCACCTTTTTAAGTTTAAAGCTTTAAATCGAATCTTTTTCCCTCGGGATTAGCAAAAATGGAATTTTTTTCATGGAAATTTTCCCTAAGGAGTTAAAAAAACAGGAGTTCAAGGAAAGGTTTTGGACATGTGGTGAGGAGGGTCGGGATTCAGCAGCTGCCACCGGAATTCTTCCCTGCTCCTCTCCCTCTCTGCCTCCCCCCAGCTGCCATCATGGAAATGAAGTTTTCCCTAAGGAGTTTAAAAAAAACAGGAGTTCAAGGAAAGGTTTTGGACATGTGGTGAGGAGGGCTGGGATTCAGCAGCTGCCACCGGAATTCTTCCCTGCTCCTCTCCCTCTCTGCCTCCCCCCAGCTGCCACTGCCCCAAAAAGCCAAACTTGGCGTTTTTTCCCTTAAAAAAACCCCATCTTTAGGGGAAAATCAGGGATATCAATCATGGAATGGTTTGGGAAGGGAAAATCCCATCCAGTCTCCTGGACACCTTCAAATATTCCAGGTTGCTCCAACCTGGCTTTGGACAATTCCAGGGATGGGGGCAGCCACGGCTTCTCTGGGAATTCCATTCCAGGGCCTCGTCACCCTCCCAGCCAGGGATTCCATCCCAGAATTCCATCTTTCCCTGCCCTCTGGCAGTGGGAAGCCATTCCCTGTGTCCTGATGATCCAAGAGGGCAAAAATTGGGAATTTAAAAAAAAAAATCAAACCTGGTTTAGCTGAGCCAGGGTGATTCCTGAATCCCTCTCACAAAGCAGCAGCAAAACCACCAGGAATTCTGGGAAAATAAGGAAAAATAACATCCTTTCCAGTATTTTTACGGAATTTTCTGGCCAGGAGTTTTTGTGGTATTGGATTTCCAGGCCCTGATGTTTTTCTTTACACGGAATATGAAATGGAGACACCTGAGATTGGCAGAATTCCTTTTTCTGCAGGAATTATCAGGGCGGGGAGAAAATTTCTTCCCTGAATCTTGATCGTTCCAGGTTTTTCTCAGATTGGTGCAGGTTGTTGCTTTTTCCCAGACTTTTGGCTCAGAGTTCAAAGCATTCCTCTCAATATTCCCAATTTCCAAAGAGCTTATTCCCATGAATCGTCTTTTCCTCGAAAAATCACAATTGGAAAAGCAAAGTGAGATTAATTTATTATGGATTTTTAGGAAGTGTTTGAGTTGGTGTTGGCAAGTTCCACTCGGATAATCTGATTTCTGGAAAGTTTAGGAATGAAAATTTGGGATTTAGGAGCGAATTTTAGCTGATCTGGGGAGTGGGATTTCATGGAATGCCAGTATTCAAAATGATCCAAAATTCAAGGGGGGAATCATCTGCTCCAGCTTCACCCAACCCCCACCCCGGTCCCACCTTGGAGGTTGGAAAACCGGCTCTTCCCATTCCAAAATTGTCCCACAAACCCTGGGACGTGGCTTTTCCAAGAGATCAGGTGGTGAGAAGGTGGAATTTGGATCCATTGGTTTGCATTTGGTTTGGATGGAAACCAATTTAGGACCTAAAGGTTTATTGAAAAACTTGGATGATGGGTCACTGGGATAATGGATCTTCTGGGGCATCTTCAGTTCATTAAGCTTTGTATCAATTAGAATACTCCGAGGTTTTTTTTGGGAATGCTGTCCCAGAACCTTGGATAAGATGTTGGATGGGCATCCTGTCCTCCACCAGCCCCTTCCCTGGGATCTCCAGCTCCTCTTTCCATCCCATCCCATCCCATCCCATGGTGGCCTCCAGCTCCTCTCCCACCATTTTGGGATGAGAAACGACTCTCCCACCTCAATCCCGCTCCCATTTCGTCTCCCACCCCTCGGCAAAAAGAATTCCCATCCTTCTGTCCTCACTCGCCCTCTTCCCTTTAAATCCAAACTTTTCCAAGGCTGATATCCCCAAGCCCTTGACCTCTCCAAGGTTTAATAAGACGAGAGGCTAAAAAAGTGATTAATTGGCGTCGGGAGAGATATCGGATCACAAAAGCCTCGGGATAAAATTCCAGAGCTCCTTTGAGAGGCTCGAGGTCATCTCCGGCGATTTCGCTGCTTTCATGCGGATCCTCCATTCATCCCAGGCTCTTTGCCTTATCAGCTCTCCAGCAGCTTCCTAAATTCCTTTTTTTTTTTTCTCTCCCTGGAGTTTAAAGGAGATGCCAGAGCTGTAAAGTTCGGATTGGGAGCGTCGGAAAGCGGCCACACGCGCTCCGATAAGACGGAAAAAAAACTCGTCTTTTCCCTTTTCTGAAGCTGCTCTTTGAAGCCTCCAGGGATTTTTTTTGGGAGTCTTATCCCTGTGTTCTCTAGGCCAGAAGGGACAGGACGATGCCAAAGTCACGGATGCAAAATGGGAAGTTGGGAGATGGGAGGGGTAGGAATGTTTCTTGCAGCCGCGTTCCATTCTCCGCGGCAAAAATTCCTCTGAAAAAGGGGGAAAATTCCTCTGAAAAAAGGGAAGGGTGAACCTTCCCTGCTCCTGGGGATTTCCTGACCTTGGAATATCCCGTTTAAAAGCGCTTGTCCTCCTTGAACTCATCTAATTCTCCTTTGAACCTATTTATGGGATTTGGCTGCGTTGCCGAATTCCACGGCTTAATTAGGAGCGACGGAAAGTCATTTCCTGGAGTTGTCTTTTAAACTCCGGAGCAACCAATTAAAGTGGGGGGGAAAAAAAGTGTGGAATCATTCCCTGCTCCTCTTCTCCACGGTGCTTTTCAGGAATTACGGAAAGTAATTTCCTGGAGTTGTCTTTTAAACTCTGGAGCAACCAATTAAAGGGGGGGAAAAAAAGTGTGGAATCATTCCCTGCTCCTCTTCTCCACGGTGCTTTTCAGGAATAACAGGGAAATTGGGTTTTCACACTTCTGAAATAGTCTTTGGTTGTTTCTAAGGCTTCTTTGGGAATTCTTTTCCTCTGAGATTGTGATTTTTGGAATTTCCTGGACAAGTTGCGGATGTCCCATCTCTGGAAGCGTCCAAGAGCAAGTTGGAAAAGGATTGGAGCAACCTGGGATAGTGGAAGGTGTTCCTGCCCATGGAATGGGGTTGAGAGAGATGGGTTTGAAGGTCCCTTCCAACCCAAACCATTCCATGGTTTGTGGTGGCTCAACTCATCCCAAATCTCAGGGATTTTGAGTCCCAGTGGAATCAGGACATTTGCAGCAGGGATGGGATTTGGGGTTTCGTAGAACGTCACTGTTTTGGAGCCTTTGGATGGTGCTTGATCCAACATGGGGAACGTCAGATTCCCTCTTGGATTCCATCTCCTGATTCTCCAGCAGAATCAGCTGATGGAAATGCTCATTTTCCATGCGTTTCCTCACTCGGGGAAGTCATAATTCCATGAATTCCATTTGTAGCCACCCTCAGTCGCTTGAGCACCAAAGCTCAAGCCAGGCCTCTGCAATTCCCAGATCCATCGGAATGTCAATATTTAAAATTATCCAGGTATTTCCTCCTTCAGGAGGGAGCTGGCAGGAGCTGCAATTCCAAGCTGGCAGAGAAATCCGGGAGCTTCATCCCTATGCAAAAAATTCCTCCTCCGCGGTTTGGCTCCCAAAAGTGCTGAGGAAGAGCTTGGCCAGCCCGGGAGCTTTCCCAGAGCACATTCCAAGCCGTGGCACATCCCAGGACGCGTTATCCCGGTTTATCTGGGTCCAGGAATTACTCCAGGGCTGTCATTTGGGGTGCAAATCATTCCCGAGTTGCAAATCCCGGAGTTGTATCTCCGGAAAATCAAAGGGGGAAGTTGAGTTCCGACGCTGTCGGGCCGTGCTGTCCCTGCGTTCCGCCTCTTCCAGAGCAGCTGGATGAGCAGGAATGTTCCAGATTTGGATTTCTGATGGTCTGTGGATAAATAAATGATCCCCAGGGTCCTACCACTCCTTTTTCGCTGATAAATTCCCTTGGGAAAATTCAATATCCAATGGTTTTCCAATTGTCGCGGTCAGCGGCAAAGGGAGTGGTTGGGATGGTGCAGGGTGGAACAAAAGGTCTTGAGATGCCTTCAAACCCCCCCACGGAGCAGGAAAAATGATCCTCAAAGTCCTTGGAATGGTGGTGGAAATGGAAAGGACCCGCTCATGTCAAGGCTGGGAATTTGAAACTAAAAATGGAGAGATTGGGAAGGAAAATTTGTTTACGGTGACGGTCAGTGAGGGCCTGGCATGGAATTCCCAGAAAAGCTGTGGCTGCCCCATCCCTGGAAGTGTCCAAATCCAGGTTGGAGCAGCCTGGGATGAGGGAAGGTGTCACCACTCACATCCAGGTGAGCTTTAAGGTCCCTTCCCACCCAAACCATTCCATGGTTCCATTAAATGTGATGGTTCAATGGTGTTAAATTGGGAATTGTCATTCCCATTCTTCTCCCATTGGGAAGGAATTCCTCCCTGCGAGACCCCGGCATGGAATTCCCAGAGAAGCTGTGGCTGCCCCAGGGGGATGAGGCAGCTCTAATTAAAGACAATTTTCCCCTAATTAATGATTCCCCCTCCTTTTTTGCGCATCTTGACATCTCCATCCTTGGAATTCCTCCCATCTCTGCATTCCCGCAGGGGGATGAGGTAGCTCTAATTAAAGACAATTTTCCCCTAATTAATGATTCCCCCTCCTTTTTTGCGCATCTTGACATCTCCATCCTTGGAATTCCTCCCATCTCTGCATTCCCAGCCCTGGATTTTTTTTCCCATCCCAGCTCTCGCAGGAGCTGGATCAGCTCCCACATCTCTGCCCAGTCCTTTATGGATTTATTTCACTGCTCAGGGATCGATCCGACGCCGGCCGGGAATCTGCTGAGCAAAGCAGGAACAAAGCTCTTCGTCATCATCAACATCCACAGGAGGATTTTTCTGTTGGATCAGCCTTGGGAAATGCTTTTCCCAACAAAAAAACCCCTCCTCGTGTTGATGTTTCAGAGGAACCGGCCACAATTTGTAGGATAATGGGATTTTTTGGAATTTTCATGGTAATGAGGTCATTAAAGTCTCGTAGGATCATGGGAACGTCGTATGAGTTGGGTCGGGAAGGACTTTTGAAGGTCATCAAGCCCGGCCTTCCACTGGACCGGGTTGCTCCCATCCCACTCCAAGCTGGATTTAAGCTGGGTTTTAAGGAGCTGGATTTAAGCTGGGTTTTAAGGACCTGGATTTAAGCTGGGTTTAAAGGAGCCGGAATTGGGGTCACTGAGGTTAATTTGGCCTCAGAGCCACTTGGGGCCTGACCCCACCCTCGGTGTCACCTCGGTGTCACTCCTGGCACCGGGGTTAACTCCATGCGCCGAGCTGGCTTAGGACGAGCTTAAATTTCCCAGGGTTCCACACCTCAAATGGTTTGGAATTTATTGATCGCTGCATCCCAGGGGGAAAAACAGCTGAACAAGCGTTTTTTGGGATCACAGAGAAACGGGATCAGATTTCCGCATCGATTCCTGGGATTTTGGTCGGAAAGGAGCAGCTCCAAGCGAAGACCTGGGGGGAAGAAGTTGGAGGAGTTGTTTTAAATTCCTGAGCCGTTCAAAAAGAAGGAAATGAAGTTCAGGCAGGATCAGCTTTACCCAGAGTTGAGGCTTAAAGTTGTCAGAGGGATGAAGGGGAAGGGTTTGAAATTAAAAATTGATAGGTTTCGTTTGGAATTTGGGAAGGAATTCTTCCCTGAGATGGTGCTGAGGCGCTGGAATGGAATTCCCAGGGAATTCTGTGGCTGCCTCATCCCTGGAATTATCCAAGGCCAGGTTGGACAGGGCTTGGAGCAACCTGGGGTAGCAGAAGTTGTCCCTGCCCATGGAATTCCACGATCTTCAGTCCCCTTCCAAACCATTCCACGATCCTCCCGACCATCCCATGATATTCCTGCTGGAATCTCCTCTTCACCGCGGCCGCCCTTGAACCTTCTCCCGGCGTTGCCCGGGCAGTCACATCCCTTCTCCATCAAACCCGGATCCGACGGCTCCTCCCTCCCGGAGCTGGACTTTTCCCTCTTTTTATTTAATTGGAAAGGAACGAGCGGCGGCCGGGGCCGATCGGCGACGGCTTCGCTTTGATGGAGGAGTTGCTTTTTCCCTGAGGCGGATTTGGGGTCGGCGCTCTGCCTTGCCAGCGCTTTTCCCTGGCCGGAATTGCCGTGGATTCAGGATGGAGCAGAGGGCTCAAAATTCTCCTGCTGTCCTGAAAGGGCTTTTTCCAGCAGGGAATGCAGGATTCTTTTCTGGATTCTTGCAAACGACACAGCTCCCGGTGTTTGAGTTGTTATGGATCAAGGCCGGGAGCTGCCGGAGCATCCGCCTGGGTCCTGAGCTCTGATTTTGCCGGACATTCCCTCCTGTCCTCAGGGAATGATAAAAAAACGGGATTTGACCCGGCTCTGTGTGGCCACATCCCAGAAATTCCCAGTGGGCAGCAGGAAAGGAGGGAATTCTGCCCTGGTGAGATCCCACCTGGAATCTTCTTCCAACTCCAGGACCCAACATCCGGAGGATGTGGAGATGTTGGAGCAAATCCAGAGGAGGCCATGGAGATGCTCCAAGGCTTGGAGCCAGGCTGGGAGAGCTGGGAATGTCCAGCCTGGAGAAGGGAAGGATCCAGGGAGACCTCAGAGCCCCTTCCAGTGCTGGAAGGAGCTCCAGGAGAGTTGGAGAGGGACTTGGGACAAGGGACACCAGGAATGGCTTTCCAGTGGAAAAGTGGAAATTTGGGTGGGATATTGGGAAGGAATTCTTCCCTGTGAGAGTGGTGAGGGGCTGGGATGGAATTCCCACAGAAGCTGTGGTTGCCCCATCCCTGGAATTGTCCAAGGCCAGGAATTGGAGGAACCTGGGATAGTGGAAGGTGTCCCAGCTCATGGAAAGGCATTGGAAGAAGATGACCCGCAAAGGTCCCTTCCCACATGGAAAAATTCCATGATTTTCCATGATATTCACCATTACTGAGCCATGCTGGACCTGGAGTCTCGCTACCACTTGGAATTCTGGGTAGAGGACACTCAATTTCCCAAAATCCCAAGTCCAGGGATAGGACCACAGCGATTCCACCGGAGCAGTTTTCCCGTTTTCCATGGAGTAGTTGAGGATCCACCCCAGTCCCAGCCCTCATTCCATGATTTTTTCCCCATTTAAAAACTCTGATACAGGTTTTCCAAGGTCTAGCATCAAGGAATTGTGGGGTTTTTCCCCATATTTTAAGTCAAATATTCCTGAAAAATAAGTAATAAATAAAATAATGGGCGTAATAATTAAAGGAATATTAATGAAGTCGATAATAAATAAAATAATGGGGATAATGAATAAAATAAATGGTGCAATAATGAACATTAATTAATTAATCAATAATAAATAAAATAACAGGCAGGGATTTGAACAGATGAGCTTTAAAAGCTCCTTTCACCCCAACCCATTTAATAATTCCATTATTAATTTAAATTTTTATGAAGTTTTGCAGGAGGTTTTAATTAGTTTTAAGCAGGGAAAGAAGATGAGAAACAAGATGGAAAATTAGGAAATAAGATGGGAATTGTCCTTTCCTCAGAATTTTGCACTGATGGGGGGATTTGGGTTCTTGGACACGTTGGGAAATCTTGGATATTTTGGTTTGTGATTCCAAAGGGATCACCTGGGAGTGGGAAATTTGGGGAGCAGAGCCCCCCAAGTGCTCTGGAGCTGCATCCAAGGTCTCCAAAACCTTGCTGGGAATCAGGAATTCCAATTGCTCCTCAGAAAAACATGGAATGCTTTAGGTCGGAAGGGACCTTCAGGATCATCCTTTTCCTTCCCTGGCCTCAATATCCTTTGGGAATCCCAAATCTTCCCTTGGATTGGGACAGACCAGGTGCCATTGGCCACCTTGGCCGGTTCTTTGTCCAATCCCAGTTCTCCAAAGCCGGAAGTGGCTTCCAGTTTCGGTTCCGTGCCGGATCGGATCCGAGTTTTGCGGAATGAGACGAGCCACGATTTAGGACCGACTCCCCTCTGACTGTTTTTAGTCTCTGTTCTGCAAGGAAAAGTTTAATTATGGATTTTCCTCTCATTTCCAAGAGGAGCTGGACACGTTTTCCTCCTTTGGGGGGGTTTGATCCGAGCTGGAATCCCACACCCTGAAAATCCCACTCTTTTTGTCCATCCAGAGGTTTTTAAATCCCGTTGGAAAATGAGCTGGACCAGCTGCGGGCTCGGGGCCAGGCTGACACCTGGGAACCCCTCCAGGGATTTTTTTTTCTTGCAATTTGGGCGTTTCTGAAGAGCCTCCAGGGGTTCATTCCCAGGAAAAGGCGTCGGGATGCGATCCACGTGATCCATCATTGTCTGACTCCCTGGATGTGTCAGGTTTAAGTGGCACCTTCCTTGATAAGCCTCGCTTAGCTTTTTATTCCTCCTCATCTATTTCTAGACGTTCCTTAAAAGCCTTGGAAATGCAGACGAGGATAAATCCCTCATAATTTAATTCAATTCCTTTTTTTTTTTAATATAAAAACCCACACAAAAGAGGAATTTTAATTAAGACACGGATCCCCGAACGTCTCAGGTACCCTCTGGATTATCCAGAGGTGACAAGTGCAGCGTTTGGGGCAACCGGAAAAATTGGTGGAATTCTGGCGTCGGGATGCGATCCACGTGATCCATCATTGTCTGACTCCCTGGATGTGTCAGGTTTAAGTGGCACCTTCCTTGATAAGCCTCGCTTAGCTTTTTATTCCTCCTCATCTATTTCTAGACATTCCTTAAAAACCTTGGAAATGCAGACAAGGATAAATCCCACATAATTTAATTCAATTCCTTTTTTTCCACACAAAAGAGGAATTTGAATAAAGACACAGATCCCCAAACGTCTCAGGTACCCTCTGGATTATCCAGAGGTGACAAGTGCAGCGTTTGGGGCAACCGGAAAAATCGGTGGAATTCTCGTTTTTTTGGGATTACAACTTCTCTTAATCCTCTTTGGAATTTCTAAGCTCCATTTGCTGCTGGATGAAAGAGGAATTTTAATTAAGACACGGATCCCCGAACGTCTCAGGTACCCTCTGGATTATCCAGAGGTGACAAGTGCAGCGTTTGGGGCAACCGGAAAAATTGGTGGAATTCTCGGTTTTTTGGGATTACAACTTCTCTTAATCCTCTTTGGAATTTCTAAGCTCCATTTGCTGCTGGATGATCCCAAAAATCCCTTTTGTTGTGCTCCTGAGTGAGGGGGGGTCAGGGGAATTCCACGAAAACACGGATGGGGGAAAGGATGGAGAGCAGCCCTGGGGAGGAGGGATTTGGGGGTGTTGGTGGGTGAGAAGCCCCACAGGACGCATCCATGTGCTCTGATCCTGGGAATTCCCGATGTTTTGGGCTCATCCCATAGCGTGGGCAGCAGGAAAAGGGGAATTCTGCCCCTCTGCCCCGCTCAGGTGAGATCCCACCTGGAATTCTGCACCCAGCTCCAGGATCCAACATCTGGAATTGCTGGAGCAGATCCAGAGGAGGCCACGGAGATGCTCCAAGGGCTGGAGCCAGGCTGAGAGAGCTGGGAATGTCCAGCCTGGAAAAGGGAAGGATCCAGGGAAACCTCAGAGCCCCTTCCAGTGCCTGAAGGAGCTCCAGGAGCTGGAGAGGGACTTGGGACAAGGGATGGAGGGACAGGACACAGGGAATGGCTTCGCACTGCCAGAGGGCAGGGATAGATGGGATTTGGGAAGGAATTCCTGGTTGGGAGGGTGGTGAGGGGCTGGGATGGAATTCCCAGAGAATCTGTGGCTGTCCCTGGATCCCTGGAATTATCCAAGGCCAGGCTGGATAGGGCTTGGAGCAACCTGGGAGGAGGGAAGGAGCCCCTTGCCCATGGGACCATCCCATCCCATCCCATCCCATCCCATCCCATCCCATCCCATCCCATCCCATCCCATCCCATCCCATCCCACGTTTTCCATGATTCTCCATGATTCCATCCCTTCCCAAGGAGCCCAGGACGCGCTGGGCCTGTTCAGCCCTCACCACCTCCATCCCCGCCACCACCAGGTTTCGGTGTTGGTGCCGCCCGCGGTTGTGACCCCGCCCAGCTGTGTTGGGGCCGGTGGTTTTGGGATGGTGCCGGAGGTGGAACCCATGGAGCCGACGCCTTTTCCCGGTGTCGAAATCGGGACAGAGGGAAGGAGCTTTGGGATCTTCGGAGTGCCGGGGAGCTGCGTGGCTCCAGCTGGACCTGGGGAGGTCAAATCCACAAATTTTGGAGTTTTTGTGGGAAATGCGGCCGGGTTTGGTGGTGTTCATCTCCAGGTTGGTGATTCCAGTCCTTCCCATTCCCTCATGGAATGTGCTTTGATCCCCAGCTCAGGACCTTCAAGTGTTTGGGGTGGATGCCATGATCCCGGTGGATATTGGGGTGCTCCAAGCCCGGCGTGTGTTTTGCAGACTTGCTGGGATTCCCTCGGACCTGAAAATCAGGGATTGGTTGGAAACCCTTTGGAAAAATTCTCTGTTTTGTGTAAATAATTCTGCGGGACTCGATGGGGGTGGAAGAAGGAGTTGTGAGGTCGCTCTTCATCCCGCGCTCGCTGCAAGCGTTGATCACGGAACCATTGGATGGTTGGGTTGGAAGGGATCTTGGTTGAATTTCCCCTCTTTCCTGTTGTTTTTCCAGGCTGGAATGGGTGGGAATCATCAAGCCTTGGACATGGGAGACTTCATAGGGGTGGAAAGAGAATTTGTCAAATTGCTCTTCTCCATCCTGTGAGCACCGAGTCATGGAACCATCGGATGGGTGGGGTTGGGAGGGACCTTGGTTGAATTTTCCCTCTCTCCCTGTTCTTTTCCATGCTGGAATGGGTGGGAATCATCGAGTCTTGGACACGGGAGACTTGATGGGGGTGGAAGGCAGAGTTGAGAAGTCGCTCTTCTCCATCCCGCGCTCACGTCAAATCACAAAATCATGGGGTGGTTGTGGTTGGGAGGGACCTTGGTTGAATTTTCCCTCTCTTCCTGTTCTTCTCCATGCTGGAATGGGTGGGAATCATCGAGTCTTGGACACGGGACATAATATGGGTGTAGAAGGAAAAGTTGAGAAGTTGCTCTTCTCCATCCTGTGCTCGCATCAAAATACAAAATCATCAGGTGGTTGGGGTTGGGAGGGACCTTGGTTGGATTTTCCCTCTCTCCCTGTTCTTTTCCAGGCTTTTCTCAGGAATGGGTGGGAATCATCGATTCTTGGACACGGGACATAATATGGGGGTGGAAGGAAGTGTTGAGAAGTTGCTCTTCTCCATCCCGTGCTCACGTCAAATCATGGAATCATGGGGTGGATGGGGTTGGGAGGGACCTTGGTTGATGCTTCCCCTCTCTTCCTGTTCTTTTCCAGGCTGGAATGGGTGGGAATCATCGAGTCTTGGACATGGGGGACTCGATGGGGATGGAAGACAGAGTTGAGAAGTCACTCTTCTCTATCCCACGCTCGATCATCGGGTGGTTGGGGTTGAATTTTCACCCTTTCCTTGTTCTTTTCCAGGCTGGAATGGGTGGGAATCATCGAGTCTTGGACATGGGGGACTCAATGGGGATGGAAGACAGAGTTGAGAAATCCCTTTTCTCCATCCCGCGCTCACGTCAAATCACAAAATCATGGGGTGGTTGTGGTTGGGAGGGACCTTGGTTGATGCTTCCCCTCTCTTCCTGTTCTTTTCCAGGCTGGAATGGGTGGGAATCATTGAGTTTTGGACACGGGAGACTCGGCGGGGGTGGAAGGCAGAGTTGAGAAATCCCTTTTCTCCATCCCGCGCTCACGTCAAATCACAAAATCATGGGGTGGTTGGGGTTGTGAGGGACCTTGGTTGAATTTTCCCTCTCTTCCTGTTCTTCTCCATGCTGGAATGGGGGGGAATCATCGAGTCTTGGACACGGGAGACTCAATGGGGATGGAAGGCAGAGTTGAGAAATCACTTTTCTCCATCCTGCGCTCGCATCAAATCACAAAATGATGGGGTAGCTTGGGCGACCTTCTGAGATGGTTGGGTTGACATTTCCCTTCTCTCCTTGTCCTTTCCCAGGCTGGAATGGGTGGAAATCATCGAGCCTCGGACCCGGGAGCGCATGTACGCCAACCTCATCACGGGGGAGTGCGTGTGGGACCCGCCCGCCGGGGTGCGGATCAAACGCACCAATGAGAACCAGTGGTGGGAGCTCTTCGACCCCAACACCTCCCGCTTCTACTACTACAATGCCACCACGCAGAGGACGGTGTGGCACCGTCCCCAGAACTGCGACATCATCCCGCTGGCCAAGCTGCAGACGCTGAAGCAGAACACGGAGTCGCCGCGGGCTTCCACGGAAAACAGCCCCGGCAGGAGCAGCAATGTCAGCAGGGAGGGGAGCACCAGCTCGTCCTTGGAGCAGGAGCTGGAGGGCAACGAGAAGGTGCAGGAGCAGCGCTCGAGCCGCCAGTCCAGCCAGTATTCCGTGGTGAAGGAGGAAACGGAAAGGTAAAGGTGGGATTGGGGGGCAGAAAATCGGGAATTCCCAATCCTGGTGGTCTCCAAGGGTTGGAGGTTGCTGCAGGTCTTGGGTAAAGATGTTTTGTGGGTGGTTCCTCCTGCTCGAGCCTTGGTGGGTCTCCAGGAAATGGAAAGGTAAAGGTGGGATTGGGGGGCAGAAAATCGGGAATTCCCAATCCTGGTGGTCTCCAAGGGTTGGAGGTTGCTGCAGGTCTTCCCAATCCTGGTGGTCTCCAAGGGTTGGAGGTTGCTGCAGGTCTTGGGTAAAGATGTTTTGTGGATGGTTCCTCCTGTTCGAGCCTTGGTGGGTCTCCAGGAAACGGAAAGGTAAAGGTGGGATGGGAGGGTGGAAAATCGGGAATTCCCAATCCTGGTGGTCTCCAAGGGTTGGAGGTTGCTGCAGATCTTGGGTAAAGATGTTTTGTGGATGATTCCTCCTGTTCGAGCCTTGGTGGGTCTCTACCGAGTTGGATCCTCCATAAAACAAGGGAAAAACATCAGGAAAAGCTGTTTCTCCACCTTAGGGATATTTTAGGTGTTCCCTGCGGGAAGATTCCCTAAAGGAATAATTTCCCATCCTTTTGAAATTCGTTTTGAGGATTGGAAATTCGGGTTTAGAGCCCGGCGTGGTTTTAAATGCTTTCCCTGGATAAGATCTCCTTGAGGAGTTGGGATGATTCACGGTCCAAGCAGGGCTTGTCCCACAGGTCTGGGGAGCTCCTGGCAGGAATAATTTCCCTTGGGAAGGAGAAGGGACTCAGCATTCAGAGAAGTTCGTGTCACCTCTCCATTGTTTCATCTTTTATGGATTAAAAGCTGCAAATCACAGAATCATGGAATGGTTTGGGTTGGAAATGAGCCTTAAAATCCATCTTTTTCCACCTCCTACACCTCCCACCATCCCAACCCGACTTGGGACAATTCCAGGGACGGAGCAGCCACAGCTTTTCTGGGAGACCTGAGGCGGGTCATTAATTAATGTATTTGTCTTCTCTTAATTGATGCTTTTGACCACGTTAAGGAGCCAGCCAGGTTGAGGAGACCAATCCGAGGTGGAATTTCCGTTCCCAGCTCCTGCTGCCAGAAACTGCGGCTGGATGGGAACAGGAATTCCCGGCTTGGCAAGTGCTTTCATGTGGGACATCAGAGGCAGCCTCGGCTCCGCACCTCGGGGGAGGTTCCACCTTCCCGAGGTCCTGGGAGAGGCTCTGATGGAATCTCAGAGCCTGGGAATGGGGGGTCCTCTTGGGGCAGGGGGATTTTGGTGGGGGAGTTTGGGTTTGGGGTCTTTCACTGCTGGTGGATGTGGAATCATGGAGTCGTGGAATTACAGAATAGTGGAATGGTTTGGGTTGGAAGAGGCCTGAAAGATCACGGAATTTCAGCCTTTTCCATGGGCAGGGACACCTTCCACTATCCCAGAGCGCTCCAAGCCCCATCCAACCCAGCCTGGGACATTTCCAGGGGTCCAGGAGCAGCCACAGATTTTGTGGGAATTCCATCCCAGCCCCTCACCACCCTCCCGACCAGGAATTCCTTCCCAAATCCCACCTAACGCTGCCCTCTGGCAGTGGGAAGCCATTCCCTGTGTCCTGTCCCTCCATCCTTTTTCCCAAATCCCTCTCCAGCTCTCCTGGAGCTCCTTCAGGCACTGGAAGGGGCCCTGAGATTTTCCTGGATCCTTCCCTTCTCCAGGACATTCCCAGCTCTCCCAGCCTGGCTCCAGAGCAGAGGGGCTCCAGCCCTTGGAGCATCTCCAGGGCCTCCTTTGGAATTGATCCAACATCTCCACATCCTCCGGATGTTGGATCCTGGAGCTGGGTGCAGAATTCCAGGTGGGATCTCACCTGAGCAGGTCGGAAGGGCAGAATTCCCCCCTTTCCTGGTGGGAAATGAGCCCAGGAGATGTTGGTGGAGCAGGGTCCCATTCCCAAAGGGGTTAACAAGGATCGGGGGATGGATTTTAAATTCCCTGGGATTTGTTGCAAGAACAGGGGTGGGATCAGCAGGAAAGGATCATTCCTGAGGTGGAATCAGGAGTTTCCCGAGGATGGAGCAGGGTCCCATTCCCAAAGCGGCGTGAGGGGTTAACAAGGATCCAGGGATGGATTTTAAATTCCCTGGGATTTGTTGCAAGAACAGGGGTGGGATCAGCAGGAAAGGATCATTCCTGAGGTGGAATCAGGAGTTTCCCGAGGAAAGGATCATTCCTGAGGTGGGATCAGGAGTTTCCTGGGGAAAGGATCATTCCCAGAGTGGGATCAGGAGTTTCCTAGGGAAAGGATCATTCCTGTGGTGGAATCAGGAGTTTCCTGGAGAAAGGATCATTCCCAAAGTGGGATCAGTAATTTCCTGAGGAAAGGATCATTCCCAAAGTGGGATCAGGAGTTTCCTGGGGAAAGGATCATTCCTGAGGTGGAATCAGGAATTCCCTGAGGAAAGGATCATTCCCAAAGTGGGATCAGGAGTTTCCTGGGGAAAGGATCATTCCTGAGGTGGGATCAGCAGCTCTCTGGGACTATTCCCAAATGGGATCCGATTCCCACATCAGACCCAGCACGGACACTCCAGGTCACCGATTCCTTGGTTTCCTCACCCCCTGGGGAAAGGATCATTCCCAAGGTGGAATCAGCAGCTCTCTGGGAGGATTCCCAAATGGGATCTGATTCCCACATCAGACCCAGCACGGACACTCCAGGTCACCGATTCCTTGGTTTCCTCACCCATAATTCCCTATTCCCATTATGGGATGGAAATCTGCTGGATCAGCTTGGAGGAGGGTCAGATTCTGAAATAAAAATGTTTAACCCTTGGAAATCTCCTGGAAAAGAAAAGGAATTCAGCCCTGGGCTGGTTTTGACCAATGGGTGGTTGTGTGTCCTCGAATCTCCAGGAATTCCAGGTCTTGGCCTTTCCAGAGACTGGGACTGAGCAGATCCCAGGTCTTTACAGCTTTAAAAATTCATTAAAAATTTTTAAAAATTAAATGCCACCAGAAGGAGCAAAAAATTCCTGCTGACTGGAATTCCCACCTGCATCCCTGGAGGTGACAGGGATGAGTCCTCATCGGCTCAGCCAAACCATGGCCGCATCCCACTCTTGATCCTCATATCCTGGCTGGGAAAAAAAACCTCATTCCTGCATTTTCCCCATCCCTGGAAGAGTCCAAGGCCAGGTTGGACAGAGCTTGGAGCAGCCTGGGATAGTGGAAGGTGACCCTGTGGAATTCCAGCCCCAGCTGTTCCATGATTCCATGAGATTCCGTGATTCCCAGATCTCGGTTGCGTTTCTCGGAGAAGATCCGCAGCTGGGAAGGAGCTCTGGAGGTTTCCTGGTGGAACCTCCCAGTCCAGGTTTCATCCCATGGAATCTTATTTAAATGTTTCTGAGCTAAGCTCAGCTCATCTGGTTGGAAAAGGGAATTTGGGAAAAGTGGGAAAGTTTTTATTGGAATTCACACCCAGGACTTCCCTTAAAATTTAGGATTTAGGAGCCAGAGCACCTCCAGGTTTGGCTGGAGATGCTGGAGGCCTCTCCCAATCCATTCCTCACATCCATGGGGATGTTCCATCCCACCCGTGCGAGTCAGGGATGCGTCAGCCCTTGGAATCCACAGGGAATTTGCCGTTTCCAAGCGCTTGTATCCCACCGGAATCACCTCACGCTTCCACGGTGAGGTGGGATTTGTCCTAATTAGCGACCGGATCCGGTTTGGGAATCAACCCTGGGATCTCAACAGCAGATTTGTCCTGGTCGCCAGCAAAGCCTTCCCAGCGGGATTTCCCTGGAATTTTCCACGCTTGTCTTAAAATGGTGGCGGCATTTCTCCGGAGCGTGACTTGACAGCCGTGAAATCTCGGAGCGGGAACGTCGGCCGGATTTTGCGTCGGGTCGATGGGATTTTCCGCACCGTCGGGAAGTGTCTGGGGTTATTGGCTTGAAATCCTTGGAGAAGGTGTCAGGCAGGGAAAAAGAAGCCTTTTCCATGGAAAACTCAGCTCTGTTGCTGCTTCTCCAAGGAGGAATTCCACGTGGAAGCTTGATGGACAAAGAAATGGATTTTTGACCATTTTCCTTGGACCAAAACGCGGGAATATTGGGATGCGAGGGGTCTTCACCCAAATCCCATCTGCTGGGAAATTGTGCCCATGTTATTCCTCAGGATTCCCACTTTTTTTAGCACGTCCCGGTTCCGAAGGCGCCGGGATATCGGAGATAAAACACAGCATTTAGTTCTTCCTGGATGAAGTGTGGCTGAGCTGGAATATCCAAGGGGAACTCTCTCAAAATCCAACCTCTGGAATGTGCCCGCCGCAGCTTTCTGGGATCAGAAACTTCCTCCCTTACAAGCAGCAGCCATTCCTGACTCCAAAAGATCCCAAAAAAGCAGATTTGTGGAACAAAAGATGCCTCAAATCTCTAAAATACCAAATTTGAGCGTCCCTGGCAAAGGGGTCGGAATTCCGTGGTCTTTGAGGTCCCTTCCAACGCTTTGGGTTGCTCCAAACCTGGCCTTGGACACTTCCAGGGATGAGGCATTGCTGGAATTCTGTGATAAGATCTCCCAGCATTCCCAAATTTATCCAAAGATTTGATTTCCCCTCCATGGGAGATTTTCCTACTCTAAAATTCCTTTGAGCTTCAACTTCCTTTCCCCTTCTCCCGCACTGGGGATGCTCCAACAGTGCCGGGTCTCATCCCACCCATCCGTCTGAGTTTTCCATGGAATTCTTAAGGTCGAAAAAGACTTCCAAGATCCTCAAATCCATTTTCCAGTCTCCAATTCCTCTCCGTGATTCTTGAGTTTATTGAGACCATGAATCTCCCGGGGCATGGAACCATCCGAGGAAATATTTGGGGATAACCAAGCGGAAAACACATTCCCATTTCCCAGAAAAAAAAACCCAAAAATTTCTCATATCCGGCATTTCTTGCTCCGAGCTGGGATGGAAATTGGAGGCTTTTTAATATCCTTTCCTTGAATTCCCCGCTTCCCGTTGCGAAACGCGGCCCCGGATTAGGCGGATATTTGCCTAATTCCTCCAAGCGCTTGCGTCGGCGGCCGGCCCCAAAATTCCGGTTGCGTAATTCCAAAGAAAACCATCTTTGAAGTTTGATCGGAAGCGGGGGCTGTAATTAAGAGTATGAAGGGCAGCGATTAAAGCCGAGGATTTGGAGCTGGGATTTCATTTCTATTCCTGGATTTTGTCATGGAGCTGAGCTATTTCAGGCCGTTCACTTTCCCTGATTTTCCAAAGGCTGCGGAATGGTGACGCTTCCTGTTCTAGGCAGGAGGGAATAAAAAAAAAAAAGCTGGATTTATTGATTTTTTTTTTTTTAATTTTGTTAGGGTTTTGTTGTTGTGCCAGAGATTCCCAGGATAAATTTCTGTCCATGCTGAAGGCTTTGTAAGCTGTGGTTTAGGGAAAATTAATTTTATTGATGTAAAAGCATCTTGGTTAATGGAAAATCACCTTTATTAGTGGAAAATCACCTTTCCTAGTGGAAAATCACCTTAATTGCTGGAAAATCACCTTAATTATTGGAAAACAACTCTTATTTGTGGAAAACTACCTTTTTCATTGGAAAATCACACTTGTTAATAAAAAATCACCTTGATTAATGAAAAATCATCTTCATTACTGGAAAAATCGCCTTAATTGCTGGAAAATCACCTTAATTATTGGAAAACAACTCTTATTTGTGGAAAACTACCTTTTTCATTGGAAAATCACACTTGTTAATAAAAAATCACCTTGATTAATGAAAAATCATCTTCATTACTGGAAAACCACCTTAATTATTGGAAAACTATCTTTATTATTGGAAAAACACCTTAATTATTGGAAAATAACATTTATTAATGGAAAATCATCTTCATTACTGGAAAACCACCTTAATTATTGGAAAATAACATTTATTAATGGAAAATCATCTTCATTACTGGAAAACCACCTTAATTGTTGGAAAACTATCTTTATTATTGGAAAAACACCTTTTTCATTGGAAAATCACACTTATTAATGAAAAATCATCTTGATTATTGGAAAAATCACCTTAATTGCTGGAAAATCACCTTAATTATTGGGAAATCACCTTTATTATTGGAAAATCACACTTATTAATGAAAAATCATCTTGATTACTGGAAAATGACCTTAATTATTGGAAAACCATCTTTATTATTGGAAAATCACCCTATTAGTGGAAAATCACCTTTTTCATTGGAAAATCACACTTATTAATGAAAAATCATCTTCATTACTGGAAAATCACTTTTTTTTAAATTGGAAAACCACCTTTATTAGTGGAAAATCACCCTATTAGTGGAAAATCACCTTAATTTTTGGAAAACCACCTTTCTCACCAGAAAATCACACTTATGACTGGAAAATCACGTTTATTCATGGAAAACCACCTTCAAAGTGTCCCGGAAGGGTTTTGGATGTATCCCTCATCCAGCCAGGGACACGATTTGATGGATAAAAACCGGATCCTCCGGCTCAGAGGGTGGCGGTTGGGGCTCATTCCCAATGTTTGGCTCCTCCCAGGCCAATCCCAGCTTCACTCCTGATCCTTATCAATAATCTGGATATCCTTATCAATAATGGAGCCGCCCCTGGCTCCAGACAAGCTGGAGGGCAGGGCTGGAGCTCCGAGGGATTCTGTGGATCGAGGACAGGTTGGGAAGAACTTCCTGAAGCTCAGCAAGGCCACGGGATGGACAAACCGGTGGCCGCTCCAGGATTCGGGAATGCTGGGAAGCGTTATCCCCAGGGCAGGTGAGGAAGGGAAGTTGGGAACACCTTGGAAGGTCCAGTGGAGATTTCAACCTCGCTTGACCACAACTGGGCAACCTTTGGGTTATCCAAAATGTGAAAAACCTGGGAGAATCCAGTGGGGAATCACCAGGATGTGTGAGGAGAAAATGAGGGAGCTGGGCCGGCTTTGCATGGAGAAGGATTTTGGGGAGACCTCAGGACATTTTTCCAAAACCAAAGCCGGGTTTCCAAACCGGTCGGGTTTTTGGTTGGAGCTGGTTTTGCTTCCTGTGATCATCTCCGTGCGATTTTATCCGTCGGGATTTCTGGGATGCAATCCGGTGCCTGGAAGCCCTTGACGCCCACTTTGGGAATTTTGTTTGGGTTGAGTTTTCCAGATTATCCCGGTTGTTCCGGCTTGGCCAAGGCCAGCTTGGGTGGGAATGTCCGGCTTGAGGACACAAACTGGGCCAAGGTGGAGATTGCAGGAAAGATGTTAAACATGGAATGGTTTGGGTTGGAAAGATCCTCAAAACCATCCAGTTCCATGGGCAGGGCCACCTTCCACTATCCCAGGTTGCTCCAAGCCCCATCCAACCCAGCCTGGAATATTCCAGGGATGGAGCATCCACAGATCCTCGTCCCGTGTTTCACCACCCTCATAAAATTCCTCCTTTAATCCTTTTTTTGCTTGTTAGTCAAACAAAATCCGTAAGGATTTGGCTTAAAAACCTTGGAAAAACAGCTGGCCAAGGGTAGGGGCCACGCTCCGTCGCATCCCTGCCCGCAGGAAGCCGGCATAGCCGGAATCCGGCGCTGCTGCTGTTTAAATATTAACCAGGAATCAGCGGGGAATCCTGCCCTCGGCTCTCCGGCCAATTCCAGAGGCTGCTAATTAACGCTGGAACCTCAGCTGGTGGTTTTTAATGATTCCCAAAAACTCGGCTCATCCCGGAAAAGCGAGCGCGGCCGGCTCGGCCATCCCCGGGAATGTGCAACCACAGCTCCGTCCTCCCGCGGATCCCTGAGGAGATTCCCTGCCCGGCTCCCCCCAGTCGGAATCTTTGGGATGGGTTCGCTCATCCATCAATTCCATAAATCCAGAAACCTCGTGGGAAGAGGCCTGGAGCTCATTTGGACAGGGATAATTAACGCTGGCGGGAAATGGAACAGCGGGAGAAAGGACGGATGGAAACCAAGCCGTGGCATAAATGGATTGGGAAGATCTTGGAATCAACAACTCCAAGAAAAATCCACCCATTGTCACGCTCAGCCAAAACACAGGATGGAGGAGCACGTGGAGCTTGATCCTGGCAGCTGGAAGAGAAACCTGGGATCCAGAATAGTGGGAATTCCGTCCTGGAGGGGTGTGGACCTTGCTGATGGCGGTGGGAGGAGCTGTTGGTCCATCCCACATGGGGAATTCTGGTGTCCGTTGGGTTTGACAATCCCGTTTTGGCCACGACCAGGTTCCAGTGGAGTTTTTAGATGGAAAAACCAAAATTCCCAGCAGACTTTCCCCAGGGATGCTGCTCTGCGGGATGGGGGTGGGAGATCCCTAGGGAAGGACCTTGAACAGCTCCAGAACTCTCCTGGAATCATGGAATGGTTTGGGTTGGGAGGGACCTTAGAGCTCATCCACTTCCTGGGCAGGGAACTTCCCCTATCCCAGGTTGCTCCAACTTGGCCTTGGATATTTCCAGGGATGGGATCCATCTGGATTCTGCCGTGGATTTGGGGATCCATCTGGATTCCGCCATGGATTTGGGGATCCATCTAGATTCTGGCATGGATGTGGGGATCCATCCGGATTCCGCCATGGATGTGGGGATCCATCTGGATTCCGCCATGGATTTGGGGATCCATCTGGATTCCGCCATGGATGTGGGGATCCATCTGGATTTCGCCATGGATGTGGGGATCCATCTGGATTCCGCCATGGATGTGGGGATCCATCTGGATTCCGCCATGGATGTGGGGATCCATCTGGATTCCGCCATGGATGTGGGAATCCATCTGGATTCTGGCATGGATGTGGGGATCCATCTGGATTCCGGCATGGATTTGGGGATCCATCTGGATTCCACCATGGATGTGGGGATCCATCTGGATTCCGGCATGGATTTGGGGATCCATCTGGATTCCGCCATGGATGTGGGAATCCATCTGGATTCTGGCATGGATGTGGGGATCCATCTGGATTCCAGCATGGATTTGGGGATCCATCTAAATTCCACCATGGATTTGGGTACAGCACTGGGACCAGAGGTGGTGATGCCTTTCTCTCAGGAATCCTGGAGGAGGAGAAGGAGGAACAGGAATTCCATTCACACGCACTGGCGAGGAAAAAGGGATTAAGCAATTCCACACAGCCGTAATTCCAAGGCTAAATCCCATTAAAATCAGCTTTGACAGAAGCTTAATTTTATTGCCTCCTTGCTCCACTAAAATTTTGGAGCTTTATCCTATTAGGAAGATTTGTTTCTTTTCCCTCTTTTTTTCCTCCTGAAACCAACATCGGATCCGGATTTTATTAACGGGAGAGCCTTAACAAGGAAACGTGGGGGAATTTTAGGGGCGGGTTTTTTTGGAATAAAGTTATTTCTCCAGACATTTTCTGGAGAAATATTTGCTCTGTGTTTTCCAAACGGGACCGATTCCGAGCACATTCCCGCTGGGAAAGGCTGTTAAGGCAAAAATAAACATTTTCCTGTGCTCACCGGCAGCGGGGATGGATAATATTGGAAAGACAGTGATCAATACCTGGTTTTTGGGAAGTGTTGGAGGGTCTTGGCTTGGATTCATGGCCTTTGGAAAAGTGTGGAGCCAAAAATATGGATCAAGAGTGGGTTTGATCCTACAGGAGCAGCTTTAAGTGCTTGAATCCCACAAAATCCTTCCTGGACTCCAAGTCTAAATTCCTAAATCTTCACTGAAACCCACCAAATCCAAAAATCAGTTTGGAAATTCCACCCCAGACTTCCAGATGGGGTTTTTTCCGCATGTTTTTCCAAGTGTGGTGTCTCTTGGAGTGGGTTGGTGGTGTGACCTTCTCCATATCTGGGAACAAGAGCTCTGCAGGCTCAGATTTTGATAAAAATGTGGCAAAAAATGCGTTTTTTTGGGATTTTCCTCTTCCCATTGGCTCTGACCATCCGAGGTTGTTGAAGAGCGGGAGCGGCTCTCGGAAAGGGTGGGATTAAGCCAGGAGATGTTTGGGATCTGCTCAGATGTTTTAAGGGAAAATTTGGTCTTAGAAGGGTTGGACGTGAACCTGGAGACCACGGCCATGGGTGGCTTGGTCATGATCCGGCCAACAACTCAAAAAATCAATGACTCCAAGCTCCAGCAGGTGCCGGGAGCAGATCCAGGACAGGTGGATCCCATCCTGATGGGATTCATCTCCATTAATCCTAGAGGAGACATTGATGTATCCATTGGTAACATCTCGTCCGCCATTCCTGTTTTCCAGCTCGTCGCCTTCCGGGGTGTTCGAGAAGGAATACGACATTTATCGGGATTACAGCGCGGAAGGACAACTCCTGCACTACAGGTAGCCGGAATTTCCATCCGGGATCGGGGTTGGGGTGGGTGGGGCAGCGAATGTCACTGATGTTTTATTCCCGAAGGATTTCCCAATCCTTCTCCTCATCCCTTCCCTTCATGTGTTGCCCTCACGTCTTTGTGGAACTCCAAAAGTCCTCAAGGAACCCAAAAATCCTCACTGAACCCCAAAAGTCCTTCTTGAACCCTGCCAGGTCCATTTTGGACCCCAAATCCTCACTGAATACCCAAAATTCTCGTTGGATCCCACCACATTGTTGCTGAGCCCCAAAAATCCTCACTGAACCCCACAATTCCTTCTTGAACCCCAAATCCTCAGTGAACCCCAAATATCCTCATTGATCCCCAAAATTCCTTCTTGAACCCCAAATCCTCACTGAACCCCAAACATCCTCACTGAACCCCAAAATTCCTTCTTGAACCTCAAATCCTCACTGAACCCCAAAAATCCTTCTTGAACCCCCCCAAGTCCTTCTTGAGTCCCCCAAGTCCTCACTGAACCCCTAAAGTCCCCGTTGGACCCCAACAGGTCCTCGTCAAACCCCAAAAATCCAAGACGAGGATAAAACCGGATTTTGGGGATTTCTGGAGTCACTCCCTGCCTGGTTGCTCCGGGTTTTGATAAAACCCCAAATTCCTGGATTTTTTCAGGAGCTGGGGATGAGTGGAGGCACCTCCAGCTCTTCCTTTGCTTTCCATGTTGGAAATGGTGACCGGGAAGGACGCCACGCTCCTCATCCCTTTTCCCGGCACGTTTTCCAGCTGTTCCAAGATGGTCTCCATCACATTCCATCCCGCTTTTCCCTGGAATTCACTGCCACCAAGTGACCTCCTGGGAAACGTCGGAATTAATTGGCACTTAAGGAAAAGAGGGAAAAAATTCCAACCTTTCCGGGAGGGAGAACCACCACTGGGAAAACTGCTTGTTTGTGGGAGAAATCCCAAATTTCTCTCTTCATCCTATGGCTGCATTGGCCAATTAATGGACGGAAGGTCCAAGGCTGCTCAAGCTGGAATTTCGACCAAAAATCTTCAACATTAAGGATCTTCTTCTCCCTTTCTCCTCCCGGCGGCAGGGATGGCACCAAACTTCTCCAGATCTTTGGGGAACTCATCATTCCAGGCTTTGGAGCTGGAGAAGATCCCCTGTTGTGTTCCAGCTCTTTGTGGAGAGCTGGGATGTCCAATCCATGAGCAGGAAATCCTGAAATTCTTCTGTGGGTGTTCTAGGAGAGCAGGATGGCGGCTGCTTCACCTGCATGCAATCCTTGGCTTGGTCTTCCTCAATTTCTCCTGGACCTCCACAGCCAGGAATGTTTGAGGAGGTCTTCAGTCTCCTTGTGGTCAACAGGAATCACTTCACTGCAAAGAAATTGGGGAAATGAGGAGGGAATTGGGGGTGGTTCCCAAAAATCCTGGCACCACCTTTCGGAGCTCCACAGAACCTCACGTGGAGACACCTGAGGTGGTTTTGGAGGTGGGCTGGTGTCTGGCAGGGTTCAGGATGTGGTCATGGTCATGGGGACACCTCTGGTTTTGGAGACAGCCATAATTTGCCAAAAATTTGTAATTTTCCAGCTGTTTTCACCTCTTGGCTCCCACAGGAGTTTTTGGATTCATCCTCCATGGTTGGAGGTTCAGTGTCTAAATGGTTCAGTGTCCAAATCCTGCCCTGGCCACGTTCAGCCCTTCTCCATCTGGATTTGTTGTCCTGGTGCCACGTGGATTCAGGGAATGGCTGTGATTTGGCAGAGTTGTGCAAATCCAGGCCCAAAATTCAGGAAAAGACTTGCAGGAGCTTTGGAGAAACCCGGGAAGGAGGTGAGGAACCACCACGCCAGATTTTGGGCGCGGTTCCGACTGCAAGTTCATAAATGTGACCATTCCTGATTTTTAGAGGTCAGTCCATTCCCTGGTTCCCTTGGAAGTGAGGAAGAGGAGCAGAACTGGCACCAGTGATTCCCTGGGGAGCCATGAGATGAACATCCCATCTTTTGGAAAGAAAGGGATGAGGGTTGATCGTTGCTCTTGGTGGTGTCAGAGTGGTGGGACCTCCTGGGCTGGGCTTTCTGCCCAAGCCTCATCCAACCTGGCCTTGGACACTTCCAGGATGGAGCAGCCACAGCTTTTCTGGGAATTCCATTCCAGCCCCTCACAGGGAAGAATTCCTTCTCAAAATTCCCCCAAATCCTGCCCTCTGGAAGTGGGAAGCCATTCCGTGTCCTGCCAGGCTGGAGACACCAAGAGGAGGAAAAGTTTTGGCGTAGGGAATGTGCTCCGGGGGATGCAAAATCCACTCGGAATGGGCAAGAGCTAAAAAAAAAAAAAATCACCATTTTTGGAACTCTTTGTCGTGCTCCCGGAGCCAGCGGGAGCAGATTCCCTATTGATCGGCTATTTCGGGAAATGTCACTTCTGGTCTCTTTGTTCTTCCCAGCTGATTCCTCAGAAGGATAAAGGCTCCTCTGTGCTCCTTTCCCAGCATTCCCTCCTCCCTCTCCAATCTGGAAAGATCTCCTCTTGTTTTCGGTGACATTTGGATTTCGGGAAGGAAGCTATTTTTGGGGGATTGCTTTAATTGGGAGGAGCAGCCCCGATTGGCTCCCGGGAATTTGGCGGCCGTGTCGTCCGTGGCCGGCTCGGTTGTGTTGGTCTTGTGCTTCCTCCCGGTGGGTTCCTGATGGGATTGATCCCGGAGGAACTCACTGGAGATCCCCCCGGCCATCATGGATGTCCCAAACGAAGAGGACAAAGATGGGTGGGAAGGTCCACCTTGAGCTGACCTTCGGCCGAGTGATATCCAAGTTCATTTTGGCGTTTCCTCATCATCAACATTCCACAAAATCTTTCGGTTATGGATCTGTGGCCTCCAACGTCCCGACCTGACCATCCCACCCAAACAGCTGCCGGAAAATGGCAAAAATTCATCCTCCCGGCCCTGCTTCTCCTGGAAAAAAGTGGGAATGGGATGGGGAGGGATGGGACGGGTCGTTATCTCCCTCTGGTCTTGATTAGCTTCCGCGGATGTTAATTAGCGCCAATGCCATCGGAGCAGCAGAACATTGGAGATGTTTCGCGGAGAGATTTGGTGTTGAGGGCTCGGAGCTGGAAGTGATCCCATAGCGCCATCCGGAGACAGAGATTGGACAATCCTGGAAAGTTTTGGAAAAATAATAGGATTTTAATTTTTTTTAAATAGTATTTTGATGGGTATAACCCTTTGGGAATATTTTAGTTGGAGAAGGGAATTGTGTGCAGAGGAACTTCAGGAGGTCGTGGCTATCCACCAAACGCAGATTTGATATCAAGAGACTTTGGGCTTCAACATTCCCATCACTCCAAAATTCCCACAAAAAGACCAAATTGGATTTTTTCCCTTCTTGGATATCCCAGTTGTATCTCTCAAATCATCCTGGAAAACTCGATCCTGGCACTCACCTTCTTCCCAAATATCCATTTTACTGCCTGCATTATGCAAATTTCTCCTCGCTCATTCCGGTTTTTCTAGGAATCAGCTTCAACCAATCAAAAGGCTTCCTAAAAAAATGAACTCCAAGGAGGAAGTGACGCTTCCAAAAGATGGGAAGAGGGATTGGAAGTGTGGAAGAAGAGTTGGAGAGGCCATGGCGGGGTTTTGAGAACCCCAAATCCCACAAAAACTGAGAAATTCCTGCTTGAGCAGGAATTTAAAATTCGAAATTTTAAAATGTGGAATTTAAAATTCCAGTCCAAGCCCTGGGATGTTTATATATACGGAATTCCGTAGAATTCCACGTCAATTTTTGGGAACGGCACTGCTTGCAGGTGACGAACAGCAAAACCTTAAGGATTTCAGGATTTCATCCTACAGCTTAATTTAATTCTAAACATACGGAATTCCGTAGAATTCCAAGTCAATTTTTGGGAACGGCACTGCTTGATGAACAACAAAACCTTAAGGATTTCAGGATTTCATCCTACAGCTTAATTTAATTCTAAATTAACATAAAACACGAGTTTCTGCATGATTATAGAGGCTGGATTCCTGTCCCGAGGACCTTTTCCCAGCTGGAAAATTTCGGACGGATCACGGGAGGCTCCAGATGGAAGCCTGGACCTCTTCAGGCTCTGCTGCTCACCTTTCCCCGCTTTTTTTTCACGGAGATTTTCGTGCTGCCGGAGCGGCGCCGGGCACCGTGCCAGGCACAGGGAGGGTTTTTTCCGCCGCCGGCTCATCCCTGACCTCGGAATTCCCAGCGGGATGCGCTCGGAGCAGGCGGTGCCCAGCTGGGAGGGAAGAGGGGCCGGGCTGCTTCCCTCATTCCCATCCCAGTTTAGCCCTGGAAAAGGGAGTTTTAAGCTCAGGTGGAAGGCGGAGGGAGAAGATGCTCCCAAATCCCGGAGCCGGGGGAGGAAGGTGAGGAAGAGCGAGGATTTTTGGGATTTTGGGAATTTGGGATGGCACAAGGAGCTGGGATGGTGGGGGGTGCCCAGGGATCTTTTGCTTTTCCCGGAGAATCCGATGTTTGAATTATTCAAATCAGGTTTATTTCCCCTTTTCCCAGGGAGGGGAAAATCCACTTAATCCCGGCTCTAAATTTTCATTTTCACCTGCAAAGTCTAAACAACACTGGGGCAGGGGAAGAAATCTTGGAAAAATGCATGGTTTGGGTCGGTTTTGGAAATATTACATGTTTTTAAAACTCAATGCATCAAAAATCAAATAATTCTTTTTTAAAATAATGAAATATTGTTTTAAAATAATTCTGCTTAAACCCGGCTGTGATTTATTCCCTCAGTCCCACCTTGAGTGGAGCTGGCCCTGGGCCCCGTTAAAAACATCAGGAATGTAAAAAAATCCATCATTTTGGTTATTTTCATGGGATTTTAAGGAATTTTGAGCTGTGCATGGTCGGAACTCTTGCTGGAATGAATAATGATATGCAAATGAGGGGGTGTTTAACCTGCAGGTGTGGGGTCTCTCCGGAAAAAACAACGGGAAGCAAAGGAATTCCCGGATGAGGGATCCAGGTTTCTCCTCTCCCCTCCATCACTGACTTCCCAAAGGTTGGAACAACATCGAGGAGGAGGCACTGGAGCAGGGAAGGAAATTTAGGAGAACATGGAAAAATCCTGCCCTAAACCAGATGGAAATTATGTGGGAATCACACAAATTTCCAAAGAAATGGATTCCTTGGATAGGAGATGCGGAGGGATTTGGGAAGCGCTTTTGTCATGGAAATGTACAGAGTAGAAAAAAATCCTCCCCACGTGGAGAAAACAGCAGGGAGAAGCCGGTGCCAAGCCAGAAATAACAGGAATACTTGGAATTTCTGCCGGATGCCCCGTGCCAGCATCCCTTGAATTTCTTGGAGCGGCCGCGCCGCTCGTGGGCAGCGATTTCAGCCCAAAAATCGCCTTTTTGGGATTCCTTTTACCGGCAGAAAATTCCATTTATTCCGTGGGTTTTTTTGGAGGGGGGGCACTAACCATAATCCACGGAGCTTTCTGGAATATTGCTTATTGTTTTTTAATATTTGGGATTGAAAGCTCGGCCCGGGCGAGGTGATTTGACATTTTGACGGAAGCGCCGCTGCTCCGTTGGGGATTTTTCTTGGGATTCTCTGCTGCCAGATGCCGCGGGGCTGGAATATTAATGCCAGCTGCAAAGCTGGGAATTAAGCGGCGGCTTCACCTGGTTTGAGTGAAAACACCTGGATTTAGGAGGGATTTGGGTTTGGGGAAAATGTGGAAACGTGGATTTCTGCAGGGAATTTCCGGATCATCTCATTCCAACCCTTTTCCATGGGTAGGGACAGCTTCCACCATCTCAGGTTGCTCCAAGCTGGGCTTGGACATTTCCAGGGAGCCCTTTTCCATGGGCAGGGACAACTTCCACTATCTCAGGTTGCTCCAAGCTGGGCTTGGACATTTCCAGGGATGCGGCAGCCGCAGATTCCCTGGGAATTCCAGTCCAGTTCCACTGGGAATTCTCTGTGGCTCTTCTGTTTTCCTTCCTTACAATTTTTGGGATCTGTGTATAAAAATCAGGTTATTCATGGTGATTAAAGACCTCCAGCTCTTCCAGAAAAAAACATGGAGCCATCCAAGATTTTTGTGGGTGGTTTGAGCAGGAAAAGCAGATTTTTCAGGAGCAGAGCAAGGTGGGAAGGGGCTTGGAGCAACCTGGGGCAGTGGAAGGTGTCCCAGGCCATGGCAGGAACCGGATGAGCTTTAAGCCAAAAACATTCCACGAATCCATGATTTTGTGGTCATGGATGGAATTTTGAGGGTCTGCAAGGGCACCATAAGAGGCTGAGATCCATCAAACCAAGTGGAGGAACCCAAACTCATCCAGGTTTTCAGCAGCAAGGAGGTGGCAGGAGGCTCAAGTCCCCAGGAGCTCCAAAGGCACTTCCAAAGGGGGAAAAGCAAGGAATAAATTGTTCCCAAATCCCTTGGAGCGAGGACAAACAAGGAGAGACTGTGGAGCCTCCTGCAGGGAATTGTTTGTGGCTTTTTGTGGGAATTTTTCCCTCAAAACTCAGCGATTGAACTCACTCCGCCTTTTCCCGGGGGACAGAAGGGACAAATGGCTGGGAATAAACGAGAACTGGAGAGGGATGAAGTGGGAGAGCAGACGGTGCCTCCGGCATCTTCTGTTCCAGCGTGGGATTGGTGACAGGATGTGCTTCCCTGTGCCTTGGGAACAGCAAATTCCAGCTCGGATCCCTCCTGTGAGCCGGGCAGCTCCATAAAATCCATCTTTGCTCTTCCCCCTGAGTGTCCCAAGGACTTGGAGCGGGGAGAGAGGAGATGAAAATCCACTGTTCCAGGGAAAGAATTCCTTATGGGAGAATTTCTTCCCAATATCCAATCCCATGGGAAGGGACGCCTTCCACTATCCCAGGTTGCTCCAAGCCCTGTCCAGCCTGGCCCTGGACACTTCCAGGGATGGAGCAGCCACAGTTTCTCTGGGAATTCCATTCCAGAGCCTCCCCACCCTCACAGCCAAGAATTCCTTCCCGTTATCCCACCCACCCCTGCCCTCTGGCAGTGGGAAGCCATTCCCTGTGTCCTGTCCCTCCATGCCTTGGCCAATATCCAACCCCATCCAATCCCTCCCATCTCCATCTCTCGAGCACTTGGGAATATTCATCCTCCAGGCTCTGCGGTGATTTGGGAGGTTTGGGACCAGCAATCCCAAATTTTGGTGGAATTCTGACCCCTCACCGTGATGTTTCTCCCCGCAGGACCTCATCCCTCCGATGGAACGCCGGCACCAAGGAGCGGATGCTGATCAAGGTGACGGATCGGGAGCCCAGCTTCCTCCTCCACCAAGGCAACGGCTACGCCCCGGAAAACCAACCCGGCTCCCGCTCCCGCCGGCCCTCGGGCGGCCAGCAGTCGCCCAACCTCCAAACCTTCTCCTCGGACGCCGACAACTCCGTCTTCTTCCCGGAGAGGAAGCAGTCGCCCTTCCTGAAGAGGGCCGAGCACGTGGGCAGCTGCTCGCCGCTGCTGGGCCGCGGCGATTCCTTCTGCTCGCCGCTCCAAGCGCAGCACCGCAAACATTCCAGCGAATCGCAGCCCTCGTCGCCCCGCTACGCCTACGAGCCCCCGCTCTACGAGGAGCCCCCCATGGAATACCAGGCTC
Source organism: Passer montanus (assembly GCF_014805655.1). NCBI lineage: Eukaryota > Metazoa > Chordata > Aves > Passeriformes > Passeridae > Passer > Passer montanus. The sequence continues at coordinate 166,011 of NW_024367104.1, forward strand.
CCATCTACGACGAGCCGCCCGTGGACATGCAGTACGAAGCCAGCGGCAGCTACAAGGCCGGCTCGCCGCAGAAATCGCCCATCCGCAAGCCTCACCCTTTCCTCCAGTCGCCCAAGCAAGGCTCCAACTCGCCCTACCAGCAGTTGGTGCTCACCAAGCAGAAGTGTCCCGACCGCTTCATGAGCCTGGAATACAGCCCGGCCGGCAAGGAGTACGTCCGGCAGTTGGTCTACGTGGAGCAGTCGGGCTCCAGCCCCAAGATGAAGACGGGCTTGAGGCACAAATATTCCCCCAACCCCATTGGCGGCTCCTACTCGCTGCAGCACAGCCCCTGCCTGGTGCGGGATCAGCGCCTGGAGATCAAATCGGGCGACTACAGCAGCATGGAGGGACCCGACTTCTGCCCCGGCCCTGCGGGGGCCCAGGTGGCCCAGGGCGAGGACTCCATGTCGTGGTCCAGCCAGCAGGACACCTTGTCCTCCACCGGTTACTCGCCCTCCACCAGGAAGAGGAAAAGCCGGAAGCCTTCGGTGAACCACGACGCCAACGCCTCCTCCACGGACGGCTCGGGGGAGCGGGAAGTGTTGGGAGAGCTGGGTGAGGAGCGTGCCGCGCCGGGGCCCAACAGGTCGCCGATGAACCGGACGGAGAGCAAGGCGGCCGAGGCGGAGGCGGCGCGGGGCTTCCCGGAGCCGTTCCTGGCGCAGGCGCGCCTGGCGTGGGAAGCGCAGCAGGCTCACTACCACATGAAGCAACGGAGCAGCTGGGATTCCCAAAAGGACGGTTCGGGCTACGAGAGCGACGGGGCCCTCCCGCTGCCCATGCCGGGCCCGGTGGTGCGAGCCTTCAGCGAGGACGAGGCGCTGGCGCAGCAGGAGAACAAGCACTGGAAGAGGAACACCTTTGAGAAGCTGGGCTTCCCCCAGATCCTGCTGGAGAAGAGCGTCTCCGTCCAGACCAACCTGGCCTCCCCCGAGCCCTACCTGCATCCATCTCAGGTAACGCCCTTGGGAAGGTTGTTGGTTTTGGGGGTCTTCACTGCATGGCCAGTCCTTGTTGAAGGTCCTTCTCCTCCAGTGTAGATCCAGTGGGATGGTCCCTGGGGTGATCCCACACCAGGATTGGGGTGCCATGGCGGCCTCAGCACTGTGCCATGGCTTCTCCTGCCCCGGTGTGGGGCAGATCCTGGATCCAGGCAGCTCCCAGGAGGTTCCTGAGTGCCCGTCCCTGGCTGACCCCTCAGGAAAGTTGCTCCTTGCCAAGGTGGTCCTTCAAAGTTTGTCCTTGCCAAGGTGGTCGCTCAAAGTTGGTTCTTACCAAGGTGGTCCCTCAAAGTTGGTCCTTGCCAAGGGGATCCCTCAAACACGTTGGTCCTTGCCAAGGTGGTCCTTCAAAGTTGGTCGTTGTCAAGGGGATCCCTCAAAGAAGTTGATCCTTGTCAAGGTGATCCCTCAAATAAGTTGGTCTTTGCCAAGGTGATGACTCAGACACGTTGGTCCTTAGCAAGGCGGTCCATCAAAGTTGGTCCTTGCCAAGGTGGTCCTTCAAAGTTGGTCGTTGTCAAGGTGATCCTTCAAAGAAGTCGATCTTGCCAAGGGGATCCTTCAAACATGTTGGTCCTTAGCAAGGCGGTCCATCAAAGTTGGTCCTTGCCAAGGTGGTCCTTCAAAGAAGTTGATCTTGCCAAGGTGATCCCTCAAACACCTTGGTCCTTGCCAAGGTGGTCCCTCAAAGTTGATCTTTGCCAAGGGGATCCCTCAAAGTTGGTCGTTGTCAAGGGGATCCCTCAAAGAAGTTGGTCCTTGCCAAAGTGGTCCCTCAAAGTTCATCCTTGCCAAGGTGGTCCTTCAAAGAAGTCGATTCTTGCCAAGGTGGTCCCTCAAACACGTTGGTCCTTGCGAAGGCAGTCCCTCAAAGATGTTGGTTGTTGGCAAGGCAGTCCCTCAAAGTTGGTCCTTGCCAAGGTGATCCCTCAAAGTTGGTCCTTGCCAAGGCGGTCCTTCAAAGAAGTTGATCCTTGCCAAGGTGATCCCTCAAACACATTGGTCCTTACCAAGGTGGTCCCTCAAACACATTTATCCATAGCAAGGCAGTCCCTCAAAGCTGGTTGTTGCCAAGGTGGTCCCTCAAAGTTGGTCGTTGCCAAGGGGATCCCTCAAACACGTTGGTCCTTGCCAAAGTGGTCCCTCAAAGTTCATGCTTGCCAAGGTGGTCCTTCAAAGAAGTTGATCCTTGCCAAGGTGATCCCTCAAACACATTGGTCCTTGCCAAGGTGATCACTCAAAGATGTTGGTCCTTGCCAAGGTGGTCCCTCAAACACGTTTATCCATAGCAAGGCAGTCCCTCAAAGTTGGTTGTTGCCAAGGTGGTCCCTCAAAGTTTATCCTTGCCAAGGTGGTCCCTCAAACACGTTTATCCATAGCAAGGCAGTCCCTCAAAGTTGGTTGTTGCCAAGGTGGTCCTTCAAACAAGTTGATCCTTGCCAAGGTGATCCCTCAAACACATTGGTCCTTGCCAAGGTGATCACTCAAAGATGTTGGTCCTTGCCAAGGTGGTCCCTCAAACACGTTTATCCATAGCAAGGCAGTCCCTCAAAGTTGGTTGTTGCCAAGGTGGTCCCTCAAAGTTTATCCTTGCCAAGGTGGTCCCTCAAAGAAGTTGGTCCTTAGCAAGGTGGTCCCTCAAACAAGTTGGTCTTTGCCAAGGTGATCCTCAAACACATTGGTTCTTGCCAAGGCAGTCCCTCAAACAAGTTGGTCCTTGCCAAGGTGACCCCTCAAAGTTGCTCCTTGCCAAAGTGGTCCTTCAAAGAAGTTGATCCTTGCCAAGAGGATTCCTCAAAGAAGTTGGTCCTTGCCAAGGTGATCCCTCAATCATGTTGGTCCTGAGCAAGGCAGTCCCTCAAAGTTGATCCTTGCCAAGGTGGTCCCTCAAAGTTGATTTTTGCCAAGGGGATCCCTCAAAGTTGGTTCTTAGCAAGGTGTTCCCTCAAAGATATTGGTCCTTGCCAAGGTGGTCCCTCAAAGTTGATCTTTGCCAAGAGGATCCCTCAAAGAAGTTGGTTCTTAGCAAGGTGTTCCCTCAAAGATATTGGTCCTTGCCAAGGTGGTCCCTCAAAACCTTGGGATGAAAGAGCCACCAGTTTTCCAGAATTTGTTTCCCAGGGTTGTGGGCTGCCTGTTGCCTCCCCGGAGATCCCTCCAGCCCCAAACTCCCATTCCAGAGGAGACCCTGAGGGTCTCACCTGGAATTCTGGAGCTGGTGCATCCCATGTGCCCAGATTCTGGCCCGTCAGATGTTTCCCTGGTTTTTGGATTTCCTCCATCAGCTTCTGGATGTGGTCCATCAGTTCCTTCCCCTCCAGGGAAAGGCTGTCAGGGCTTCCAAAAAACAGGTGATGATGCCACATGTGGGGACAAATCCCACCTGGAAAACTTCCTGGAAGATGAAATTTGGTGTCAGCAGGAAGGAGACCATGGACATGGACCCAGGAAACAGCAAATCATCTGGAAAATTCCTTTTTTGTCCATGGAAATGTGTAATGAAGTTGGTGGAGCATTGCATCCACAGGCAGCAGAAGAAGATTCCTGAAGCACAAGGACTCCGCGCTGCACGAGGAGGTCCCAACCCACAACTGGAGAGCTCCAGATCCACTTTGGATCTTCACACCAGGAGAAAAACCTGCCACTATTGGTGATCCTACACCTTCTTCACAGAGCTTGGGATGTGGTGGGAATCTTCACTCCCCAGAGGTTTCTGTCCTGATGGTCCCATCTGTTGTCCTCAGGGACACCAAGCTGGTGGGACACTGGCACCAGTTTGCTGCACCATCCCTGGAAGTGTCCAAGGTCAGGTTGGTGTTTGGAGCCACCTGGGATCATGGAAGGTGTCCCTGGCCATTGGAACGGGATGATCTTGACGGTCCCTTCCAACCCAGCCCTTCCATGGCCATGGCTGTGATTGTCACCAGTGGAGTGTCCCCACACTGAGGTGCATCCCAGCCCATCCACGTGGCTCCAGGACCTTCTCCCTGGAGGATTCCCTAATTCCTGAGGTGACACCATCGTCACCCCATGGGACAGGCAGGAGGTCACGGCCATTGAGGTTGACACCCGCTGGTTTATCCCCTTCTTGTAGGCCAGGGCATCCCTAAGTTAATTTAGGTGCTAATTAGAGCTAATTAGGGCCGATGTTAATTTCCTATTGGCTCTGGCAGCAGAGGATCCACCACATTTCACTTCCAGGGTCACTCCCTGGCCTGACCACGCTCTCCTTGGCTGGAGAAGGTTGATGTCCTCAACCAGCGTGGTAATTTTCTTTGCCCTGCGTGTTCTTGGTGGCTCTGGTCCAGCCCCTGGACCAGTTTTTGGAAGATCCACGTCTCCAGCAGCAGCCACGTGAGACCTTTGAGCATCTCCTGCATCACCCAGGAAACCCCATGGGCCTTCAGCTGACCAGGGTGGAGGACACAGAGGGTCCTTTGTGGGGTGGAGTGGCCTCCACAGGGACAGCAGGGCTGGGTCCCTTCAGGGATGAAGCTCCCGTGTCCCCGTCCCATGTCCCTGCCATCGTCACCGTGGTCAAGGTGGGAGTGGAGCGATGTCGAAGGAAAGATCTCGACGTTGGAACAGGACGAGTTGCTGAAGAGAAAAGAAACTTGACTTGTTTGAAGAAGTAGAAGCTCGGTCACCTGACAGCGGATCTGGTGGCTCCTTGGGCGGCTTCCTTGTCCCCTCCTGGATTTTCCACGTCCCGGGTCTTTCCACCTTCTGGTTTTCTTCTGTTCCTCATCTGAAGCCCAGCCAAGTCCGTGGCAGCACTGGAGTCACCTGCCCACAGACCCTGCTCAGGGCCACCAACACTGCTCCTCCACACGAGGTGGGGACAGCAGTGTCACCTCTGGATGGCGTCACATGTCCTTCCCTGCCATGGGTCACGTCCCCAGGGCTCCCAAACCCAGGCGGTGCTGGCCTGGATGTTGCAGAAGAGATAATGAAGCCACCTTGGCTGGCTGCAGGACCACAGGACTGTCCAATTGTCCATCCCAGTTGTCCCTTGTTGGCCTCCTCCATGCTGGTCACCAGCTGTTGGGGTGTCCCTCCACCTCCTGGGGTGACATCCACAAGCTGTGCTGGTTCCAGCAGGAGAAGGACACTGCTCCACAGGGGTCCTCTGGGTCCTTGCCAGCTGAATGCTCTGCAGAGGTCAAGGTTAAATCCCAAGCCTCTCCTGTCCCTCGGGATGTCCTGAAGGACCATCCGTGTTGCTCATGGCTTGGAGGAGCCACCAGCCTCCTCCAGTGGCTGCTGGAGAACCACCCTGGAAGGTGATTTTGGGTAGAGGGCATTTCCTCGGGGGGTCTTAAAGGTGGGTGTGTCCCCAGCGTCCCCAAAGGATGGGTGGAACCCAAAGCCACATTGTTTACCCCACATTGCCACCAACTTCTTCTGTCCATGGCTCTACTCACCAAGTGTGGAGAGAGTCCAGCCTGTCACTTGTCCCCACCAGTCCCCTCCCTCCTGATGCCAATCGGTGCCACAGCCCGCCTTGGCTGCCGGCACTGGGTCAGCTCCACTTGGCCATGATGGGATTGAGGAGAAGCTCCTTGGAGAGGACGAGGCTTATGGGAAGACCTCTGAATGCTGCAACGGTTGGTTGGTTGGGTGGTTGGTTGGGTGGTTTGTCAGATCAATTCGTTGGTTGGTTCGTTGGTCAGATCAATTCATTGGTTGGTTGGTTGGTTGGTTGGTCAGATCAATTCATTGGTTGGTTGGTTGATTGGTTGGTTAGATCAATTCATTGGTTGGTTGGTTGGTTGATTGGTTGGTTGGTTTGTCAGATCAATTCATTGGTTGGTTGGTTGGTTGGTCAGATCAATTCATTGGCTGGTTGGTTGGTCGGTTGGTTGGTCAGATCAATTCATTGGTTGGTTGGTCAGATCAATTCATTGGTTGGTTGGTTGGTTGGTTTGTCAGATCAATTCATTGGTTGGTTGGTTGATTGGTTGGTTTGTCAGATCAGTTCATTGGTTGGTTGGTTGGTCAGATCAATTCATTGGTTGGTTGGTTGGTTGGTCAGATCAATTAATTGGTTGGTTGGTTGGTTGGTTGGTTGATTGGTTGGTTTGTCAGATCAATTCATTGGTTGGTTGGTTGGTCAGATCAATTCATTGGTTGGTTGGTTGGTCAGATCAATTCATTGGTTGGTTGGTTTCCCTGTTGGTTTCTCCACTTGTCAGTTGCTTGATTGATCAGCTTGTTGGCTGATTTATTGTTTGGATGATTGGTTGATTGATTGATTGATTGATTGATTGATTTTTTGGTGGTTGGTTGGTTCATTGTTTGTTTGATTGATTGGTTCATTCATTGGCTGGTCAGTTGGTTTCTTGATTGGTTGATTGATCGGTTTGGTGGATCAATTCATTGGTTGGTTGTTTCAACCATCCGTACATTGGTTGGTCTGTTGGTTTCTCCACTGGTCACTTGGTTGATTGATTGATTGATTGATTGATCTTTCTTTTGGCTGATTTATTGGTTGGATGATTGGTTGGTTGGTTCGTTGGTTTGTTGCTTGGTTGCTAGGTTGATTGATTGATTTGTTGGCAGATTTATTAGTTGATTGATTGGTTGGTTCATTGCTTGATTGATCAATTTGTTGGTTGCTTGGTTGATTATTCTATTGGTTGATTGGTTGATTGGTTCATTGGGTTTTTCCTCGATTGGTTGATTGGTTGGTTTGTTGGTCTGTTGATTTCTTGCTTGGTTGATTGCTTGGTTGATTGATCCGTTTGTCGATTGATTGGTTGGTTGGCTGGTTGTTTCATTGATGAGTTTGTTGATTGATCAGTTTGTTGGTTGTTTTATTGGTTTATTGATCTGTTGGTTGATGGATTGCTTGCTTGATTGATTGATTGGTTGCTTAATCCACTTGTTGGTTGGTGGACTGGTTTATTGGTTGGTTTGTTGATTGATCTGTTCATTGGTTGGTTGGTTGACTGATTGGTTCAGTGGTTGTTTCATTGATTGGTTTGTTGATTGATCAGTTGGTTGGCTGGTTGGTTCATTGATTGATCTGTTGGTTGGTTGACTGATTGGCTTACTGGCTGTTTCATTGGTTGGTTTGTTTGTTGATTGGTTTGTTGATTGATCGGTTGGTTGATTGGTTGATGGATGGATTGGTTTACTCCCTGTTTCATTGATTGGTTTAGTGGTTCTTTCAATGACTGGTTTGTTCACCTATTGATCAGCTTGTTCACTGATCAGTTGGTTGGTTGGTTCATTGATTGGTTTAGTGGTTCTTTCAATGACTGGTTTGTTCACCTATTGATCAGCTTGTTCACTGATCAGTTGGTTGGTTGGTTCATTGATTGGTTTAGTGGTTCTTTCAATGACTGGTTTGTTCACCTATTGATCAGCTTGTTCATTGATCAGTTGGTTGGTTGGCTGGCTTGCTGATTGATCACTTGGTTGATTGATTGATTGATTGATTGAGCCATTGTTTGGTTGGTTCATTGGTTTATTGGTCGGTTTTTTGATCTGTTGCTCAATCGATCGATCAACCAATCGATCCATCAGCACTGCCACCCCCCCACACCTCTGACCTGTCCCGCCTGTTGTCCCCCAGTCCGAGGACCTCGGCGCCTGCGCGCAGTTCGAGAGCAGCCGGCAGACGCGGAACATGATGCCGAGCGCCAGCTGCGTCTTCCCCACCTTCAACCTGCGCAAGCCCTCCTCGGAGACGGACATTGAGAACTGGGCCTCCAAGCACTTCAACAAGCACACCCAAGGGCTCTTCCGCCGCAAGGTCTCCATCGCCAACATGCTGGCCTGGAGCAGCGAATCCATCAAGAAACCCATGATCATGACCAACGACCGCAACGTCAAGAAGGAGGCGTGCGAGATCTTCAAGCTCATCCAGATGTACATGGGCGACCGGCGGGCCAAGACGGACCAGCTCAACGTGGCCTTGGAGATCGCCACCAAAGGTTGGAGCATGCAGGGGCTGCGAGACGAGCTCTACATCCAGCTGTGCCGGCAGACCACCGAGAACTTCCGTTACGAGAGCCTGGCGCGCGGCTGGGAGCTCATGGCCATTTGTCTGGCCTTTTTCCCACCCACTCCCAAATTCCATTCCTACCTTGAAGGATACATTTACCGGCACATGGATCCGGTGAATGACACCAAAGGTAAGTGAGGAACCGCGGCCCGGTGGCTTCTGTGGTTGTCCTCGGTGCCTGGAAGTGTTCCAGGTCAGGTTGGATGGGGATCGGAGCGACCTGGGATAGCGGAAGGTGTCCCTGGATGGATTTTGTGGTCCCTTCCAGGCCAAACCATTCCATGATTCCATGTCCCAACTCATGGGTTTGGTTCCTTTCCTCTTGGCTGAGTTTCCTCGTAAAAAGGTGGATGAGGAGCATCCAAAACATCTCCTGGAGGTGCACCCAGTGCTGTGGGGCCTTTCCCACCCTTCTCCTTCCCAGAATCCAACAGGAACTGAGCTTTGACACCTTTTCTGCGGGATCATCCTCATCTCCGCTCCTGGAACTTCTCCCATCCCCTGAAGCTCCATCCAACCCAACCTTCAGAGGTCCCTTCCAGCCCAAACCATTCCATGATTCCATGTCCCACCCCACAGATTTGGTTCCTTTCCTTTTGGCCGAGTCTCCTCATGGAAAGGTGGATGAGGAACTCATCCAAAACATCTCCTGGAGGTGAAGCCGGTACTGTGGGGTCTTTCCCGCCCTTCTCCTTCCTGGAAATCCAACAGGAGATCCAAGAGGAAATGAGCTTTGACACCTTTGTGGGATCAGTGTCACCTCCACTCCTGGAACTTCTCCCATTCCCTGAAGTTCCTCCCAACCCAAAGCATTCCATGATGCCATGGTTTCCATCTTTCCCACCTCCAGATGTTTCTTCTCTAGTAGTTTTGGATCCAAAATTCCATGATTCCCAGCTCCAGATGTTTCTACTCCAGTAGCTTTGGATTTAAAATTCCATGATTCCGTGGTTTCACCACCTTCCCACCCCAGATGTTTCTTCTCAAGTAGCTTTGGATCTCAAAATTCCATGATTCCATGGTTTCACCATCATTCCCACCCCAGATGTTTCCTCTCGAGTACCTTTGGATCCAAAATTCCATGATTCCATGGTTTCCATCATTCCCACCCCAGATATTTCTTCTCAAGTAGCTTTGGATCCAAAATTCCATGATTCCATGGTTTCCATCATTCCCACCCCAGATATTTCTTCTCTAGTAGCTTTGGATCCAAAATTCCATGATTCCATGGTTTCACCATCGTTCCCACCCCAGATGTTTCCTCTCTGGTAGCTATGGATCCAAAATTCCAGGATTCCGTGGTTTCCATGATACCCACCTCCCAATGTTTCTTCTCTAGTAGCTTTGGATCTCAAAATTCCATGATTCCATGGTTTCACCATCATTCCCACTTCCAGATGTTTCCTCTCGAGTACCTTTGGATCCAAAATTCCAGGATTCCATGGTTTCCATCATTCCCACCTCCAGATGTTTCCTCTCTAGTAGCTATGGATCCAAAATTCCGTGATTCCGTGGTTTCCATCATTCCCACCTCCAGATGTTTCCTCTCTAGTAGCTATGGATCCAAAATTCCGTGATTCCGTGGTTTCCATCATTCCCACCTCCAGATGTTTCCTCTCTAGTAGCTATGGATCCAAAATTCCGTGATTCCGTGGTTTCCATCATTCCCACCTCCAGATGTTTCCTCTCTAGTAGTTTTCGATCCAAAATTCCATGATTCCATGGCTTCCATAATTTCCACCTCCAGATGTTTCTTCTCGAGTAGCACTGGATCCAAAATTCCAGAATTCCATGGTTTCACCATCATTCCCACCCCAGATGTTTCTTCTCAAGTAGTTGTGGATCTCAAAATTCCATTATTCCATGGTTTCACCATGGTTCCCACCTTCAGATGTTTCCTCTCTGGTAGCTATGGATCCATGATTCCATGGTTTCCAACATTCCCACCTCCAGATGTTTCTTCTCTAGTACCTTTGGATCCAAAATTCCATGATTCCATGGTTTCCATAATTTCCACCTCCAGATATTTTCTCTCTAGTAGATTTGGATCCAAGATTCCGTAATTCCATGGTTTCACCATCATTCCCACCTCCAGATGTTTCCTCTCCAGTAGTTTTGAATCCAAAATTCCAGGATTCCATGGTTTCACCATCATTCCCAACTCCAGATGTTTCTTCTCAAGTAGCTTTGGATCCAAAATCCCATGATTCCATGGTTTCCATCATTCCCACCCTGGATGTTTCTTCTCAAGTACCTATGGATCCAAAATTCCATGATTCCATGGTTTCCATGATACCCACCCCCCGATGTTTCTTCTCTAGTAGGTATGGATCCAAAATTCCAGGATTCCGTGGTTTCCATGATACCCACCCCCCGATGTTTCTTCTCTAGTAGGTATGGATCCAAAATTCCAGGATTCCGTGGTTTCCATGATACCCACCCCCCGATGTTTCTTCTCTAGTAGGTATGGATCCAAAATTCCAGGATTCCGTGGTTTCCATGATACCCACCCCCCGATGTTTCTTCTCTAGTAGGTATGGATCCAAAATTCCAGGATTCCGTGGTTTCCATGATACCCACCCCCCGATGTTTCTTCTCTAGTAGGTATGGATCCAAAATTCCAGGATTCCGTGGTTTCCATGATACCCACCTCCCGATGTTTCTTCTCTAGCAGCTTTGGATCCAAAATTCCAGAATTCCATGGTTTCACCATCGTTCCCACCCTAGATGTTTCCTCTCTGGTAGTTTTGGATCCAAAATTCCATTATTCCATGGTTTCCATCATTCCCACCTCCAGATGTTTCCTCTCGAGTAGCTTTGGATCCCAAAAAGCCCCCAGTGTTGGGATGGAGCCCAGAAGATTCCCATCTCCGGAGTTTATTTCTACTTAATTTTTTCTTTTTTAATTTCAATTATAATTTTTATTTAATTTTTTGTTTTAATTTTAATTGATTTTTAAATGTGTTTATTTAAATTTTCCTTTAAGTTTTCAACTTTTTTTTAAATTTTAATTCTGATTTGAATTTTAATTTTCATTTAAATTTTCATTTAAATTTTCGTTTAAATTTTCAACTTTTTTAATTTTCATTTTCATTTTAATTTTCATTTAAATTTTCAACTTTTTTTATTTTAATTTTAATTTTAATATTAATTTAAATCTTCCACTTTTTTAATTTTCATTTTCATTTTCATTTAAATTTTCAACTTTTTTATTTTAATTTTAATTTTAATTTTAATTTTAATTTTAATTTTAATATTCATTTAAATGATCCACTTTTTTAAATTTTCATTTAACTTTTCAACTAATTTTAATTTTAATTTTAATTTTAATTTTAATTTTAATTTTAATTTTAATTTTAATTTTATTCTTCACCTTTTTTAATTTTAATTTTGCCTTTAATTTTAATTTCCATTTTAATTTCTCCCCCCGTCCCCATTCCGTCCCGCGGGAATTCCCGGTGCTCCGCCCCAGTCTCGCGGCACCTGCGGCACCTCCTGGCGAGGACCAATCAGAAGAAACCCAAATTGCGCAAGAAACCCAAGCCCCAGAGCGAGGAGATCCCGGGTAGGGAGCCCGGGGCTCGTTAATTAATGGGGGTAATTAATGGCGGCCAGGTAGACCCGGTGCCCTGTGGGTAATAATCTTATTATTAATAGTATTAGTGGAATTAGTAGTATTGGTGATGGTATTAATATTAGTATTAGTAGTAGTAGTATTGGTATCAGGAATGATATTATTAGTTTATTAATTAGGGTAATTAATAGGGGTGAGATAGACTTGGTGTCCTGTAAGTAATAATGTTATTATTAATAGTATTAGTAGTATTAGTATTGGTATTAGTAGTGATATTATTAGTTTATTAATTAGGTTAATTAATAGGGGTCAGATAGACCCGGTGTCCTGTAGGTAACAATGTTCTTATTAATGGTATTAGTGTTGGTAGTAATTAATAATGTCATTCTTGATAGTATTAGTACTATTATTGTTGGTATTAGTATTAGTGTTGGTATCAGTGGTGATATTATTAGTTTATTAATTGGGCTAATTAATAAGGGTCAGATAGACTCGGTGTCCTGTAGGTAATAAAGTTATTATTAATAGTATTAGTAGTATTACTGCTGGTATTAATATTAGCATTGTTAGCGTTAGTGGTATTAGTGTTGGTATCAGTGGTGATATTATTAGTTTATTATTTAGGGTAATTAATAGGTGTCAGATAGACTTGGCATCCTGTAGGTAATAATGTTATAATTAATGGTATTAGTAGTATTAGTGATGGTATTAGTATTAGTATTGGTATCAGAAGTTATATTATTAGTCTATTAATTGGGGTAATTAATAGGGGTCAGATAGACTTGGTGTCCTCTAGGTAATAATATTATTATTAATAGTATTAGTAGTATTAGTGTTGGTATTAATGTTGGCATTAGTAGTATTAGTATTGGTATTAGTGGTGATATTATTAGTTTAATAATTGCGGTAATTAATGGGGGTCAGATAGACTTGGTGTCCTGTAGGTAATAATGTTATTATTAGTAGTATTAGTGATGGTATTAATATTAATATTAGTAGTGTTAGTGTTGGTAACAGTAGCAATATTATTAATCTATTAACTGGGGTAATTAATAGGGTCAGATAGAGTTGGTGTCGTTTATGTAATAATATCATTATTAATATTAATAGTAGTATTAGTGTTGGTATTAGTAGTAATATTATTATTATTCAATTAATTGGGGTAATTAATAGGGTCAGATAGACTTGGTGTCGTTTATGTAATAATATCATTATTAATATTAATAGTAGTATTAGTGTTGGTATTAATATCAGCGTTAGTATTAATATAATTGGTATTAGTAGTAATATTATTATTATTCAATTAATTGGGGTAATTAATAGGGGTCAGAGTTGGTGCCGCTTATGTAATAATATTATGATTAATAAAATTAGTAGTGTTAGTAGATTAGTGTTGCAATTAATATCAGCATTAGTACTGATATTATTGGTTATTAATAATGATAAATGCATAATTATACCATTAAATATTAAAATCAATAATAATTAATAATCAATAAACATTAATATTAACAATATTAAATATTTCATTGTTGATATTTATTAATACGTACAATATTTATAAAACTATTAATTTAATAGAGATAATCAAGAAAATTATATTAAATAATTTTATTAGTAGTATTAGAAATTAATAAATTTTAATTATTATTTGATATTACTTTAATAATTAATAGATATAATAAGATTTAATTAATAGAATTTGAATAACTTCATTATATAATTAATATAATTTAATTAATGAATTTAATTTAATATTGCCATTAATTAATTAATTAGTACAAATCACTTAATTGACCCTCGGGATCTGCGCTGGGATGGAGGGAATTTGGGATCCACCGAGGAGGAACCTCCAGGGAAGGGCCTGGGGAGCTCCAGGAGGGGCTGCTCCTTCAGGAACCCGGATCCGATCCCACAAAGTCCCACCAGATCCCACCAAGTCCCATCAGATCCCACCAAGTCCCACCAGATCCCACAAAGTCCCACCAGATCCCACCAAGTCCCATCGGATCCCACCAAAACCCATGAAATCCCACCAGGTCCCACCAGATCCCACCAGATCCCATGAAGTCCCACCAGGTCCCATGAAATCCCACCAGGTCCCATGAAATCCCACCAGATCCCACAAAGTCCCACCAGATCCTATCAGATCCCATGAAGTCCCATCAGATCCCACCAGACCCCACGAAGTCCCATCAGATCCCACCAGACCCCATGAAGTCCCACCAGATCCCACCAGATGCCACTAAATCCCATCAGATCCCACAAAGTCCCACCAGATCCCACAAAGTCCCATCAGATCCCACCAGAACCCATGAAATCCCACCAGGTCCCACCAGATCCCACCAGATCCCATGAAGTCCCACCAGATCCCACAACGTCCCATCAGATCCCACCAGATGCCACTAAATCCCGTCAGATCCCACCAGACCCCATGAAGTCCCACCAGATCCCACCAGCCCCACCCCCGGAGGTCCTTGGTCCCTCTCCTCCCGGGCTGCATCCCGAAGTCCGGCCGTGTCTCCGGTTGGGATGTTCCTCACAGGGCCCTTCCCAGCCCGACCGTTCCACCACCATCGGATTCCAGGGTTTGAGGCCACCCGCTGGGGCATGCCCAGAAGGTCCCACCAGGTCCCCAGAGCTTCTCCTGGTCCCCAGGGTTGTTGGGATGATCCAGAAGGTGCCACCAGGTCCCCAGAGCTTCTTCTGGGATGGTCCAGAAAGTTCCACCAGGTCTCCAGGGCTAGTTCTGAGATGGTCCTGAAGGTTCCACCAGGTCTCCAAGGCTCTGGGAATGATCCAGAAGGTTCCATTAGGTCCCCAGGGTTGTTGGGATGGTCCAGAAGGTCCCACCAGGTCCCAGAGCTTCTCCTGGAGACCTCCAGAAGGTTCCATCAATTCCCCAGGGCTGTTGGGATGGTCCAGAAGGTTCCATCAATTCCCCAGGGCTGTTGGGATGGTCCAGAAGGTCCCACCAGGTCCCAGAGCTTCTCCTGGGATGGTCCAGAAGGTTCCATCAATTCCCCAGGGTTGTTGGGATGGTCCAGAAGGATCCACCAGGTCTCCAGAGCTTCTTCTGGGATCATCCAGAACGTCCTGCCAGGTCTCCAGGGCTTCCTCTGGGATGGTCCAGAAGGTTCCACCAGGTCCCCGGGGCTGTTGGGATGATCCAGAAGGTGCCACCAGGTCTCCAGGGCTTCTTCTGGAATGTTCCCGAAGGTCCCACCAAGCCTGCAGGGTTGTCGGGATAGGCGTCATCTCCTCACTGGAGGACATCAGGAGGAGGAGATGGGATGAGGATGGAAGTGGTGGGGTCTGGAGAAGAAAGATGGGATGGGAGTGGTGACCACGGCAGTGGTGGCCCCCAAAAGCCACCCAGGATGGAGCCACCACGGAGCTCCACCTTTGGTGGTTCCTCCAAGGTTCTTGGGAGGTTTGAGGTCCTCCTCAAGCCCCCTGTGAGTGGTGACAAGGATGGAGATGGAGGACATCAGGAGGAGGAGATGGGATGAGGATGGAAGAGGTGGGGTCTGGAGAAGATGGGATGGGAGTGGTGACCACGGCAGTGCTGGCCCCCAAAAGCCACCACAGAGCTCCAGAGCTCCACCTTTGGTGGTTCCTCCAAGGTTCTTGAGAGGTTTGAGGTCCTCCTCAAGCCCCCCGTGAGTGGTGACAAGGATGGAGATGGAGCAGCACCATGGGGAGGGGAAGGGATGGGATAGGACCTCTTCCAGGTCCTGGAGGTGACATCCCGCCATCCTGGAGGTGACATCCCACCACCCAGCGTGTCTTCTCTTGCAGGGGTGGCCATCAGCACTTACGCCAAGTACTGCTACAACAAACTGCAGAAGGCGGCGCTGACCGGGGCCAAGAAGGTACCAGGAGATGGGGTGGGCTCGGGAAGGGGGGGACGAGGAGGTCACCTCCCACCGGGGTCGTCCAGGAGCTCCTGGGATTCGGGAAGGGGCTGGAGGAGGGAGGGAGGTGGTGGCGGGTGGTGATTGTGGTGAGGAGAACTTCTGGAGAACTTCTTCTGGAGACCAGGAGATCTCCTGGGGATCACCTAAGGACCTTCTAGAGAACTTCTGGGAACCTTCTGGAATATTTCTGGAGAACTGCTTGTAGGGAGCTTCTGGGAAGATTTTGAGGATCTTCTGAAGAACTTCTAAGAACCTTCTGGGAACCTTCTGGAAAGCTTGAAAGGATCTTCTGGGCACCTCTTGAAATCTGTCTGAGGATCTTCTGGAGAACTTCTGAGAACTTTCTGAAGACTTTTGGAGACCTTCTGGAAATTTTCTGGAGAGTTTCTGAGAACCTTGTGAAGACCTTTAGGGGACCTTCTGGGAACCTTCTGGAAACTTTTTAAGGACCTTCTGTGGGCCTCCCGAAGACATTCCAGAGACCATTCGGAGATCTTCAGACCTGAAAACCTTGCAGGGAGGACCTTCTGGGAGTTTTCTAAGGAACTTCTGGAGAACCTTGGGGTTTCTTCTGGAGACCTTCTGAAGACTTTCTGGAGACCTTTCAAGGACCTTCTGTGGATCTTCTGAAGACATCCTGGAGATTGACAGAGTCTGACTGACTGAGGGTCTTCTGGAGATTTTCTGGAAACTTTCTGGAGATCCTCTGGGAACTCCCTGAAGATCTTGTAGGGATCTTCTGGAAACCTTCTAAGGATCTTCGGGAGAACACCTGAGACTCTTCTAGAGACCTTCTGAAGATTTTCTGGAAACCTTCTGGAGACCAACTGGTGATCTTCAGGAGACCTTCTGCAATCTCTCTGGAGACCTCCTGGGAGCTTTCTAAGGAACTTCTGGAGATGTTCTGGAAAATCTCTGGAGACCTTCTGAAAACCTTCTAGGGAACGACCTTCTGGGAACTTTCTAAGGAACTCCTGAAGACCTTCTGGAAGCCCAGCGCCGATGTTCAGCTTTCCAGAAGCATCCAAGAGTTGTGGCTCCTTCTCCTCTTTCTCCAGGCAAAATCCATTGGTGGAGATCCTCCAGCGTGGCCATGGTCCCACCAAGCTCCATAGGGTTGGATCCTCTTCTGAATCAAGATGGTGGATGGATGGATGGATGGATGGATGGATGGATGATGGATGGATCCATGGATGGATCCATGGATGGATGATGGATGGATCCATGGATGGATGGATCCATGGATGGATCCATGGATGGTGGGTGGATCCATGGATGGATCCATGGATGGATCCATGGATGGATGATGGATGGATGGATGATGGATGGATCCATGGATGGATCCATGGATGGATCCGTGGATCCATGGATGGATCCATGGATGGATCCATGGATGGATGGTGGAACCACCTTGACCACACTGCCTGGAATCCATCCATGGCTCCATCACAACCCTTATGAAGCTCAACCAGGGGGGTGGTGTGATTGAGGAGATCCCACCCTGGCCACCACAGAGGCCACCGGTGACCTCTGGTGTCTCCTGCAGGGCCTGAAGAAGCCGAACATCGAGGAGATCCGTCACGCCAAGAACGCCGTCTTCAACCCGTCCATGTTCGGCAGCTCCCTGCAGGACATCGTGGCCATGCAGAAGGAGCGGTACCCGGACCGGCAGCTGCCCTGGGTGCAGACCCGGCTCTCCGAGGAGGTCCTGGCGCTCAACGGGGACCAGACCGAGGGCATCTTCAGGTAAAGCCACCCCACGGTCATGGGGACACCTCATGGTGGTGGCAAGCCGGAGGTTCTCACAAGAATTGTCTCAAAATGGGGCGAGTTCACGTTTTTGGGTGTTCTCCTCTGGTGGGTCCTCCAAGATCATGGGGGTGTCTTTATGGTGGCCACCAGAGTCATGGCAAGGTCTTGGTGGCACCATCCACTGGGTCCCTCCAACTTCTCCTTGGGGGTTTCTCCATGGTGGCCACCGGTGATTGCAGGGTCTTAGTGGCACCAAGCTCCCAAAACGGCTCCAAGGCCATGAAGGTTTCTCCACAGTGGCCACCAGAGTCATGGGGGAATCTTGGTGGCACCATCCAAGTGGGTCCCTCCAACTTCTCCTCACTCCATGGTGACCGCCACAGGCATGGTGAAGTCTTGGTGGCCACCACAGGCATGGTGAGGTCTTGGTGGCCACCATCCACTGGGTTCCCTCTACTTCTCCTTCCTCCAAGGCCATGGGGGTGTCTTCATGGTGGCCACCTGTCACGGTAGAGTCTTGGTGGCACCATCCCCGGGGTCCCTCCATGAAGGTTTCTCCACAGTGGCCACCAGAGTCATGGTGGGGTCTTGGTGCCACCAGCCAAGTGGAGCCTCCCAACTTCTCCTTACTCCAAGGCCATGGAGGTTTTTCCATCGCGACCACCAAGGTCATGGTGGGGTCTTGGTGGCACCAAGCTCCCAAAACGGCTCCAGGGCCATGGAAGTTTCTTCACAGTGGCCACCAGAGTCATGGTGGGGTCTTGGTGCCACCAGCCAAGTGGAGCCTCCCAACTTCTCCTTACTCCAAGGCCATGGAGGTTTTTCCATCGCGACCACCAAGGTCATGGTGGGGTCTTGGTGGCACCATCCAGTGGGTCCCTCCAGCTTCTCCTTGATCCAAGACCATGGAGGTTTCTCCACAGTGGCCACCAGAGTCATGGTGGGGTTTTGGTGGCACCAAGCTCCCAAAACGGCTCCAAGGCCACGGAGGTTTCTCCACAGTGGCCACCAGTCATGATGGGGTCTTGGTGGCACCCAGCTCCCAAAACAGCTCCAAGGCCATGGAGGTTTCTCCATGTTGACCACCATTCATGATGGGATCTTGGTGGCACCAAGCTCCCAAGATGGCTCCAAGGCCATGGAGGTTTCTCCATGTTGACCACCAGTCATGATGGGATCTTGGTGGCACCAACAATCTCCCAATATGGCTCCATGGAGGTTTCTCCATGGTGTCCCCCAAGATGGGGTCTTGGTGACACCAAGCAGCTCCATGCCCAGCTGATGTCCCCTCCTGGTCCTCCTGGAGCACCCAAAGCTGTCCAGCTGGGAGGTCCCCATCGGTCACTCAGCCACCGACGCTTCTTCCCCCCACAGGGTCCCCGGTGACATCGACGAGGTCAACGCCCTCAAGCTGCAGGTGGACCAATGGAAGATCCCCACCGGCTTGGAGGACCCGCACGTTCCCGGTAGGACCTCGGGGCGATGTTTTGGTGGGAGCAGAACCTCCACGTAGAAGATCTCACACCTTCTCCTGTTCCCCGTGTCCTCTCCAGCGTCGCTGCTGAAGCTGTGGTACCGCGAGCTGGAGGAGCCGCTGATCCCGCACGACTTCTACGAGCAGTGCATCTCCCACTACGAGAACCCCGAGGCCGCCGTCGCCGTCGTCCACTCCCTGCCCCGGATCAACAAGATGGTGCTGTGCTACCTCATCCGCTTCCTCCAGGTACAGCAGAACCTTCTGCCGGCCCACCAGGCGGCCTCCAGGTCTGGTTCCTTCTCCTGAGGTGGTTTTGGGTTCTTTGAGGTCATCATGTGGTGGCCAAGAACCAGGAGTTCCACCAAGCCTATCATCTCCATCTTTCTCTTCCCACCCCATGAGTTGTTCCTTCTCCTGAGGTGGTTTTGGGTTCGTCGAGGTCACCATGTGGTGGCCAAGAACCGGGAGTTCCACCAATCCCATCACCTCCATTCCATGAGTTCCTTCTCCTGAGGTGGTTTTGGGTTCTCCAAGGTCACCATGAGAAGAACCAGGTGTTCCACCAATCCCATCACTTCCTTTTCCTTCTACCACTCCATGAGTTCATGCTCCTGGTTGATTCTCTCCAAGAACCGGGAGTTCCACCAATCCCATCACCTCCATTTTCCTCCTCCCACCCCATGAGTTCATGCTCCTCATTGACCCTCTTGGTTCCTTCTCCTGAGGTGGTTTTGGGTTCTCCAAGAGCACCATGAGAAGAACCAAGAGTTCCACCAAGCCCATCACTTCCATCTCCCTTCTATCACTCCATGAGTTCATGCTCCTGGTTGATTCTCTTGGTTCCTTCTCCTGAGGTGGTTTTGGGTTCTCCAAGGGCACCACGGGGTGACGCCCATTTTCCCCAAGAACCAGGAGGTCCGTGTGGTCCTTCCACCCATCTCCCCCCAGTCCCATCCTCTCCATCTTCCTCCTCCCACCCCATGAGTTCATGCTCCTGGTTTTTTCTCCTGGTTCAGTCTCCTGAGGTGGTTTTGGGTTCTCCAAGGTCACCACATGGTGACCCCCATCTCCCTCAAAAACCAGGAGATTCACCAACCCCATCACCTTCATCTTCCTCCTCCCACCCACTGAGTTGGTGTTATTGGAGACCCTCCTGGTTCCTTCTCTGGAGGTGGTTTTGGGTTCTTCGAGGTCACCATGTGGTGGCCAAGAACCAGGAGATACGCCAAGCCCATCATCTCCATCTTCCTCCTCCTACCCCATAAGCTGGTGTTCCTGGAGACCCTCCTGGTTCCTTCTCCTGAGGTGGTTTTGGGTTCTCCAACTTCATCACATGGTGGCCAAGAACCAGGAGTTCCACCAATCCCATCCTTTCCATCTTTCTCCTCCCACCCCATGAGTTCATGCTCCTGGTTTTTTCTCCTGAGGTGGTTTTGGGTTCTCCAAGGTCACCACATGGTGACCCCCATCTCCCTCAAAAACCAGGAGATTCACCAACCCCATCACCTTCATCTTCCTCCTCCCACCCACTGAGTTGGTGTTATTGGAGACCCTCCTGGTTCCTTCTCTGGAGGTGGTTTTGGGTTCTCCAAGGTCACCATGAGAAGAACCAGGAGTTCCACCAACCCCATCACTTCCATCTCCCTTCTATCACTCCATGAGTTCATGCTCCTGGCTGACCATCCTGGTTCCTTCTCCTGAGGTGGTTTTGGGTTCTCCAAGGTCACCACGTGGTGCCCCCCATTTTCCCCAAGAACCAGGAGGTCCGTGTGGTCCTTCCACCCATCTCCCCCCAGTCCCATCCTCTCCATCTTCCTCCTCCCACCCCATGAGTTGGTGGTCCTGGAGAACCTCCGGGTTCCTTCTCCTGAGGTGGTTTTGGGTTCTTCGAGGTCACCATGTGGTGGCCAAGAACCAGGAGTTCCACCAAGCCTATCATCTCCATCTTTCTACTCCCATCTGAAGTGGTTTTGCGTTCTCCAAGGTCACCACGTGGTGAAGAACCAAGTCCACACGGTCCTTCCACCCACCAACCCCTTGACCTCCACCTTTTCTCCTCCCACCACCTCCAGGTCTTCGTGCAGCCGGCCAACGTGGCCGTCACCAAGATGGACGTCAATAACCTGGCCATGGTGATGGCCCCCAACTGCCTGCGCTGCCAATCGGACGACCCGCGGATCATCTTCGAGAACACGCGCAAGGAGATGTCCTTCATCCGTGTCCTCATCCAGCACCTGGACACCAGCTTCATGGAGGGCGTCCTATAGCGGCTGCCACCGCGCCGTCCCCACCCCGCCACCGGCCCCCTGTCCCCTCCGAGGGTCAAAGTCCCCAGGTGGTGGCACCTATCTCCACCAAGAAACGGGAGATCCGTGAGGTTCTCCACCACGTGGTGAGCACCATGTCCACCAAGAACCGGGAGGTCTGTGAGGTTCTCCAAATTCACCATGTGGCGAGTTCCATCATCACCAAGAACAGGTCTGTGAGGTTCTCCACCACGTGGTGAGCTCCATCTCCAAGAACCGGGAGGTCTGTGAGGTTCTCCAAATTCATCATGTGGTGAGTTCCATCTCCACCAAGAACCGGGAGGTCTGTGAGGTTCTAGCAGCTCCATGCCCAGCTGATGTCCCCTCCTGGTCCTCCTGGAGCACCCAAAGCTGTCCAGCTGGGAGGTCCCCATCGGTCACTCAGCCACCGACGCTTCTTCCCCCCACAGGGTCCCCGGTGACATCGACGAGGTCAACGCCCTCAAGCTGCAGGTGGACCAATGGAAGATCCCCACCGGCTTGGAGGACCCGCACGTTCCCGGTAGGACCTCGGGGCGATGTTTTGGTGGGAGCAGAACCTCCACGTAGAAGATCTCACACCTTCTCCTGTTCCCCGTGTCCTCTCCAGCGTCGCTGCTGAAGCTGTGGTACCGCGAGCTGGAGGAGCCGCTGATCCCGCACGACTTCTACGAGCAGTGCATCTCCCACTACGAGAACCCCGAGGCCGCCGTCGCCGTCGTCCACTCCCTGCCCCGGATCAACAAGATGGTGCTGTGCTACCTCATCCGCTTCCTCCAGGTACAGCAGAACCTTCTGCCGGCCCACCAGGCGGCCTCCAGGTCTGGTTCCTTCTCCTGAGGTGGTTTTGGGTTCTCCAACTTCATCACATGGTGACCAAGAACCAGGAGTTCCACCAATCCCATCATCTCCATCTTTCTCCTTCCACCCCATGAGCTGGTGCTCCTGGTTCCTTCTCCTGAGGTGGTTTTGGGTTCTCCAAGGTCACCACATGGTGACCCCCATCTCCCTCAAAAACCAGGAGATTCACCAACCCCATCACCTTCATCTTCCTCCTCCCACCCACTGAGTTGGTGTTATTGGAGACCCTCCTGGTTCCTTCTCTGGAGGGGGTTTTGGGTTCTCCAAGGTCACCACGTGGTGACCCCCATTTTCCCCAAGAACCAGGAGGTCCATGTGGTCCTTCCACCCATCTCCCACCAGTCCCATCCTCTCCATCTTCCTCCTCCCACCCCATGAGTTCATGCTCCTGGTTTTTTCTCCTGGTTCCTTCTCCTGAAGTGGTTTTGCGTTCTCCAAGGTCACCACGTGGTGAAGAACCAAGTCCACACGGTCCTTCCACCCACCAACCCCTTGACCTCCACCTTTTCTCCTCCCACCACCTCCAGGTCTTCGTGCAGCCGGCCAACGTGGCCGTCACCAAGATGGACGTCAATAACCTGGCCATGGTGATGGCCCCCAACTGCCTGCGCTGCCAATCGGACGACCCGCGGATCATCTTCGAGAACACGCGCAAGGAGATGTCCTTCATCCGTGTCCTCATCCAGCACCTGGACACCAGCTTCATGGAGGGCGTCCTATAGCGGCTGCCACCGCGCCGTCCCCACCCCGCCACCGGCCCCCTGTCCCCTCCGAGGGTCAAAGTCCCCAGGTGGTGGCACCTCTCTCCACCAAGAAACAGGAGATCCGTGAGGTTCTCCACCACGTGGTGAGCACCATGTCCACCAAGAACCGGGAGGTCTGTGAGGTTCTCCAAATTCACCATGTGGCGAGTTCCATCATCACCAAGAACAGGTCTGTGAGGTTCTCCACCACGTGGTGAGCTCCATCTCCAAGAACCGGGAGGTCTGTGAGGTTCTCCAAATTCATCATGTGGTGAGTTCCATCTCCACCAAGAACCGGGAGGTCTGGGAGGTTCTCCAAATTCATCATGTGGTGAGTTCCATCTCCACCTAGAACCAGGAGTTCCATGTGGTTCCCCACCACGTGGTGAGCTCCATCTCCAAGAACCAGGAGGTCTGTGAAGTTCTTCACCATGTGGTGAGCTCCATCATCATCAAGAACCGGGAGGTCTGTGAGGTTCTTCCGTGGTGAGCTCCATCTCCAAGAACCGGGAGGTCTGTGAGGTTCTCCAAATTCATCATGTGGTGAGTTCCATCTCCACCAAGAATCGGGAGGTCTGTGAGGTTCTCCAAATTCACCACGTGGTGAGCTCCATCTCCACCTAGCACGTGGTGAGCACCATGTCCACCAAGAACCGGGAGGTCTGTGAGGTTCTCCAAATTCACCATGTGGCGAGTTCCATCATCACCAAGAACAGGTCTGTGAGGTTCTCCACCACGTGGTGAGCTCCATCTCCAAGAACCAGGAGGTCTGTGAAGTTCTTCACCATGTGGTGAGCTCCATCATCATCAAGAACCGGGAGGTCTGTGAGGTTCTTCACCATGTGGTGAGCTCCATCATCATCAAGAACCGGGAGGTCTGTGAGGTTCTTCACCATGCGGGGAGCTCCGTCATCACCAAGAACCTGGAGGTCTGAGGTTCTCCACCACGTGGTGAGCCCCATCTCCACCAAGAACCAGGAATTCCATGTGGTTCTCCAACTTCACCACATGGTGAGCTCCATCTCCACCAAGAACCAGGAGATCTGTGAGGTTCTCCAAATTCTACCATGTGGTGAGCTCCATCATCATCAAGAACCGGGAGGTCTGTGAGGTTCTTCACCATGTGGCGAGCTCCATCATCACCAAGAACCTGGAGGTCTGTGAGGTTCTCCACCACGTGGTGAGCTCCATCTCCACCAAGAACCAGGAATTCCATGTGGTTCTCCAACTTCACCACATGGTGAGCTCCATCTCCACCAAGAACCGGGAGATCTGTGAGGTTCTCCAAATTCTACCACGTGGTGAGTTCCATCATCACCAAGAACAGGTCTGTGAGGTTCTTCACCATGTGGGGAGCTCCATCTCCACCAAGAAGCAGGAGATCCATGTGGTTCTCCATCACGTGGTGAGCTCCATCTCCGCCAAGAACCGGGAGGTCTGTGAGGTTCTTCACCATGTGGGGAGCTCCATCTTCACCAAGAACCAGGTCTGTGAGGTTCTCCAACTTCACCACGTGGTGAGCTCCATCTCCACCAAGAACCAGGAGTTCCGTGAGGTTCTCCAACCTCACCACGTGGTGATCTCCATCTCCAGCTGGACCTCATGGACGGAGGGCATCCAGGGATTGTCTCCATCCTTTCCCGCCCGGACAAGGAGAAGTCCTTGGGGTCCATCCCGACCTTCTGGCTGTGTCACTGCCTGGTTCTTCGCTGGGGGAGTCACGAGGAACATCCTGGCTCTGTGGGGTCTCCACGGGGTTGGGGAGGTGGGAGAAGGTCACCTGGACACCGGGGACTACAATGACAAGGACCTGGGAGGTCCCCATGGGAGTGGTGGCCCTGGGGGGGTCATGGTGGCCAATTGTCCAGCCTGGAGAAGCTGGGTGGGCTGGATGTCCCCACATGTCACCATGTCCATCCTGTCCCACACACGTTGGCACCACCAGGACCTGTCCTGGAACCCCACCGGGTCTGTTGGACCTGTCCCAGGACCTCCCACCTGCTCCTGGTTCTTCTGGGCCCATCTTGGTGTCCATCCAACTCCTGGAGCCATCTTGGGGTCCATCCAACTCCTGAAGCCATCTTGGGGTCCATCATCTCCTCCTGGCCCTCCTGAGCCCATCCCGGGGTCCATCATCTCCTACTGGTCCTACAGGACCCATCTTGGGGTCCAGCATCTCCTCCTGGTCCTTCTGAACCCATCTTGGGGTCCACCATCAATTCCTGGATCTTGGAGTTCATCATCTCCTCCTGGTCCTCCTCGGGCCATACTGGGGTCCACCATCAACTCCTGGAGCCATTTTGGGGTCCATCATCTCCTCCTGGACCCTCCTGGGGCCATTTTGGGGTCCACCATCAACTCCTGGAGCCATTTTGGGGTCCATCATCTCCTCCTGGACCCTCCTGGGGCCATATTGGGGTCCTCCCTCAACTCCTGGAGCCATTTTGGGGTCCGTCATCTCCTCCTGGTTCTCCTGGACCCATCTTGGTGTTCATCTTCTCCAGGCCCTCCAGGTCTCACCTTGGTGTCCATCTCCTCCTGCTGGATCCATCCTGGTGTCCCCAGTGTCCTCCAGGACCGATCCTGGTGTCCCTGATCTCCTCCTGAACCCACCTTGGTGGCCCCCATCTCCTCCAGGTCCAACCCTGGTGCCCCCAGCTCTCCACGTGGTCCTGCCCAACCCACCTGGGCACCACCATCTGCTCCAGATCCCACCAGAGCACCCCCCAAATCCCTCCGGGTCCTCCTGGTCCCCCCAGATCTCCACCAGGTCCCATCCTGGTGACCCCAACCAACCTTGGTGCCTCCACCTGTCCCAGGTTTCACCTTGGTGACCCCAAATCTTCTCCAGGTCCCACCTTGGTGCTCCCGTCACTTCCAGGACCCATCTTGGTGACCCCAAATCTCCTCCAGGTCACGCTTGGGTGCCCTCAATCTTCTTCAGGACCAACCTTGGTGCCCCCATCTTCTACAGGACACCATCATCTGCTCCAGATCCCATCTGAGCAACCCCCAACCTCCACCAGGTCTTCCAGGGCCCACCTTGGTGCCCCCCCAGCCTCCAGCAGGTCCCACCTTGGTGCCCCAACCTCTTCCAGGTCCTCCAGATCCCACGTTGGTGACCCCAAATCTTCTCCAGGTTCCACCTTGGTGACCCCCAATGTCCAGCAGGTCCCACCTTGGTGCTCCCGAATCTCCAGGTTCTCCACATCCCACCCTGATGGACCCCCCAGTCTCCACCAGGTCCCACCTTGGTGACCCCAAACCTCCTCAAGGTTCCACCTTGGCGACCCCAAATCTCCTCCAGGTCCCACTTGGAGACCCCAAATGTCCTCCAGTTTCCGCCTTGGTGACCCCAAATCTCCTCCAGGTCCCACTTGGAGACCCCAAATGTCCTCCAGTTTCCACCTTGGTGACCCCAAATCTCCCGGTCCCACCTTGGGGACCCCAAATGTCCTCCAGGTTTGACCTTTGTGACCCCCAATCTCCAGCAGGTCCCACCTTGGTGACCCCAAATCTCCTCCGGTTTCCACCTTGGTGCCCCCCCAGCTTCCAGCAGGATCTCCTTGGTGACCCCACCACTTCCAGGTCCCACCTTGGTGCTCCCGAATCTCCTCCAGGTCCTCCAGCTCCCACCCTGATGGACGCCCCAGTCTCCACCAGGTCCCACCTTGGTGACCCCAAATCTCCTCCAGGTCCCACCATGGTGTACCCAAATCTCCTCTGGGTTCCACCTTGGTGCCCCCACCTCTTCCAGGTCCCACCTTGGTGACCCCAAATCTCCTCCAGGTCCCACCATGGTGTACCCAAATCTCCTCTGGGTTCCACCTTGGTGCCCCCACCTCTTCCAGGTCCCACCTTGGTGACCCCACCTCTTCCAAGTCCCACCTTAGTGACCCCAAATCTCCAGGTCCCACTTTGGTGACCCCAAATCTTCTCAAGGTCTCACCTTGGTGACCCCCAATGTCCAGCAGGTCCCACCTTGGTGACCCCAAATCTCCTCAAGGTCTCACCTTGGTGACCCTCAATGTCCAGCAGGTCCCACCTTGGTGCCCCCAAATCTCCTCCAGGTTTGACCTTGGTGACCCCCAACTTCCAGCAGGTTCCACCTTGGTGACCCCAAATCTTCTCAAGGTCTCACCTTGGTGACCCTCAATGTCCAGCAGGTCCCACCTTGGTGCTCCCGAATCTCCTCCAGGTTCTCCACATCCCACCCTGATGGACTCCCCAGTCTCCTCCAGGTCCCACCATGGTGTCCCCAAATCTTCTCCAGGTCCCACTTGGTGACCCCAAATGTCCTCCAGATCCCACCTTGGTGACCCAAAATCTCCAGGTCCCACCTTAGTGACCCCAAATCTCCTCCAGGTTCTACTTTGGTGACCCCAAATCTCCAGCAGGTCCCACCTGGGTGACCCCAAATCTCCTCCAGGTTTGACCATGGTGACCCTAAATCTTTTCCAGCTTCCACCTTGGGTGGCCCCCAACCTCCAGCAGGTTCCACCTTGGTGATCCCAGATCTTCTCCAGGTCCCACCTTGGTGACCCCAAATGTCCAGCAGGTCCTACCCTGGTGACCCCAAATCTCCAGGTCCCACCATGGTGACCCCAAACCTTCTCCAGGTCTGACCTTAGCTCCTCCATGTTTGACCTTGGTGACCTCAAATCTTCAGGTCCCACCATGGTGACCCCAAACCTTCTCCAGGTTTGACCTTAGCTCCTCCAGGTTTGACCTTGGTGACCCCAAATCTTCTCCAGGTTCCACCTTGGGGTGGACCCCAATCTCCAACAGGTTCCACCTTGGTGACCCCAAATCTCCTCCAGTTTCTGCCTTGATGACCCAAAATCTGCTCCAGGTCCCACCTTGGTGACCCCCAACTTCCAGCAGAACCTCCTTGGTGACCCCAAATCTCCAGGTTTGGCCTTGGTGACCCCAAATCTCCTCCAGGTCCCACCTTGGTGACCCCCAATGTCCACCAGGTCCCCCAAAATGGAGAGGTCCCCACAATGGGGGGGTCCCCAAGATCCTGAGATGGTCCCCAGGGCAGGGAGGGGGTCCCCAAAATGGCGGGGGGTCCATGGAGGGGTTCCCAAGACCCTGGGAGGGTCCCCAAGGCCTGAGGGGTCCCCAAAGTGGAGAAGGCCCCCAAAAATGGGGGGGCGGGGGGTGCCCAAAATGGAGGGGTCACCAAGATGGGGGGTCACCAAGGCTGGGGGGGTCCCCAAAATGGGGGGTCCCATGGAGGAGGGTCCCCAAAATGGGGGGGGGGGTCACCAAGGTGGGGACAGTCCCCAAAATCGGGGGGTCCCATGGGGGAGGTTGGCAAAATGAGGGGGCCCCAAAGTTT
>NW_024367104.1:194275-195795 GCF_014805655.1 Passer montanus
GGGGGGCCCCAAATCGGGGTGGGGGGGGGGGGGGTCCCCAAACTGGGGGTGTTGGGGACAACCCAGCGCTACCTCCCAGCTCTGCTCACTGCCAGGGGACCCCCCTTTTCTTCGTTAAGTTTTAACTAATTCATTCTTAATTAATTCCTGGGGCTCATTCATTAATTTTTCAATCATTTCCCGCCCTTTTTTTTTTTTCTCCGGCCGGATTTTTTTTGGGGGGGGGTTTATTTTTATTTTTTATTTATTATTATTATTAAAAAAAATATGGAAAAAAAATCATTTTAAAAAATCCGAATTTAAAGGGGACGGACCCGGCCCTCGCTCCCTCCCCGCGGTTTTCCCGGGATTCCCCCGGTCCGGGGAATTCCCTCGGGAATTCCTTCGGGAATTTTCCTCCCCTCCCCCTCACCCCCCCCAAAAAAGGGGAGGTTAAATTTTGGGGTCCCCCCCCAAAAAAGGGGCCCCCAAATTCTGTATTTAGGGGGGAGGGGGCTCCGGCTCCCCCCCCCGCCCCACCGCGTGTGAATAAAGCTCCGTATGGAAAGCGCTGCTGGTTCCTGGTGCCTTTGGAGCGGGAATTTGGGATGGGAGGCGACAATTTGGGATTCTGACTGTCCCCAAATGTCCCCAAGTGTCCCCAGGGCTGCGTTCCTCCGGTTCCCCCGCTGCCCGTTCCCGCCCGGAACCTTTTTACCGCCGCACCAACCTCAAGGTGCTCCCCGCATTCCGGTCCCCCATGTCCGTACTTCCGGTCGCCAGAGAAGCCGCGAATGTTTTTATGCCCTGGACCAGCAGGGCGTTTTATAGGGGAATCCATGGGGGAAAGGCCCAAAAGGGCGCCCTAAAACCCCACAGGGAACCCCAAAAACGCCCAGGGAGCCTCCCCCTCCCCGGCGCCCCAAAAGCACCCCAGAGATTTCCGCGGGATCCCCAAAACCACCGCAGGGACCCCCAAACCGATCCCCGTCAATTCCCGGGGCTCCCCTCAGGAATTCTCCCCTCACGAATTCCCGCCGCGGGCCCTCAGGAGGAGCGCGCTGGGTTTGCCCGCAGGAATTCCGCTTCCCAGCGCTTCGGCAGAGCCCTCAGCTCCCGGTGCCGCTCTGTGGCCGCGGGATCGGGACCGGGACGGGGATTGGAACCGGGACCGGGACCGGGACCGGGACCGGGAATCGAACGGAGCGCGGGGGGGAACCCGGGGCCGCCTCAGAGCGAACCTCCCGCTCCGACAGCGCGCCAGCCAATAGGAATGCAGACATTCGTGATCGACAGCGAAGCGAACCAATGAGCATCAGAGCACCGCAAAGAGCCCGCCCACACAAGCACAACCAATGAGAAGCTATGATGAGCTTTGACAGACAGCTGGAAAAGCCAATAACATCGCGAGGCTCCGCCCCCAGGGCGGGTCTCGCTCGCTGATTGGCGGACGCAGCGCGCAGACCCGGAGGTGGAGCTTCCGTACGGGCAGGGGCGGGCGGGGGCTGCGGGCAGGCGGTGAGTGGGGGGCGCCATGTTGG
>NW_024367105.1:0-2112 GCF_014805655.1 Passer montanus
TGAGGGGACAGCATTTTTGGGGTTTTATTGGGGATAAAATTGGGGATAAAATTGGGTTGGGTGGGTTTGGGGCAATATCTTCAATTTTGGGGGAAATACCTCCATTTTTGGGGTCGTTTTGGGACCAATATTTCCATTTTTGGAGTGGTTTTGGGAGGAATATTTCCATTTTTCAGGAGAATATCTCCATTTTTGGGTGGAATATCTCCATTTTCGGGAGGAGTATTTCAATTTTTGGGTGGAATATTTCCATTTTTGGAGTGTTATCTCCATTTTTGGGGCAATCGGGAGGAATATTTCAATTTTTGGGTGGAGTATTTCCATTTTTGGGGCAATATCTCCATTTTTGGGGTATTCTCTCCATTTTGGGTGTTATATCTCCATTTTTGGGGGTGCTGCAGCTGCTGGCCAAGCTCGAGGAGCAGAACCAGTGAGGGGACAGCATTTTTGGGGTTTTATTTGGGATAAAATTGGGGATAAAATTGGGTTTGGTGGGTTTGGGGCAATATCTTAAATTTTGGGGGAAATACCTCCATTTTTGGGGTCATTTTGGGACCAATATTTCCATTTCTGGGGAAAATATCGCTGTTTTTGGGAGGAATATTTCTACTTTTTGGGGAAAATATCTTCTTTTTTGGGGTAATATCTCCATTTTGGGGGTGCTGCAGCTGCTGGCCAAGCTTGAGGAGCAGAACCGGTGAGCAGAGAGCGTTTTGGGGTTTTATTCCTTTTATTTTGGATAAAATTGGTTTTTTGTGGGTTTGAGGGAATATCTTAAATTTTGGGGAGAATACCTCAATTTTTGGGAGGAATATTTCCATTTTTTGGGAGAATATCTCCATTTTTAGGAGGAATATTTCCATTTTTTGGGAGAATATTTCAATTTTTGGATGGAATATCTCCATTTTTGGGGTGTTCTCTCCAATTTTGGGGCAATATCTCCATTTTTGGGGTATTCTCTCCATTTTGGGTGTTATATCTCCATTTTGGGGGAAAATACCTCAATTTTTGGGGTCATTTTGGGGGAATATTTCAATTTTTGGAGTGGTTTTGGGTGGAGTATTTCCATTTTTATGAGAATATTTCCATTTTTGGGGAAAATATCTTCATTTTTGGGGTATTCTCTCCATTTTTGGGGCAATATCTCCATTTTTGGGGTGCTGCAGCTGCTGGCCAAGCTCAAGGAGCAGAACCGGTGAGCAGAGAGCATTTCTGCCTTTTATTCACTTTATTTGGGATAAAATTGGGTTCAAATCCATTTCCTGGGCGTGTGGGGGAATATCTTAAATTTTGGGGGGAATATCTCCATTTTTGGGGTCATTTTGGGAGGAATATTTCCATTTTTGGAGTGGTTTTGGGAGGAATATTTCCACTTTTTGGGAGAATATTTAAATTTTTGGGTGGAATATCTCCATTTTAGGGAGGAATATTTCCATTTTTGGGAGGAATATTTTCCTTTTTGGGTGGAATATTTCCGTTTTTGGGGGCAATATCTCCATTTTTGGGGCAATATCTCCATTTTTGGGGTATTCTCTCCATTTTTGGGGCAATATCTCCATTTTTGGGGTATTCTCTCCATTTTGGGTGTTATATCTCCATTTTTGGGGGTGCTGCAGCTGCTGGCCAAGCTCGAGGAGCAGAACCGGTGAGGGGACAGCGTTTCTGGGGTTTTATTTGGGGTAAAATTGGGGATAAAATTGGGTTTGGTGGGTTTCAGGGCATAGCTTAAACTTTGGGGAGAATACGTCAATTTTTGTGGTAAATATCTCAATTTTTGGGGTCATTTTGGGGAAAATATCTCAATTTTTGGAGTGGTTTTGGGAGGAATATTTCTATTTTCGGGGGGAATATTTCCATTTTTGGTGGAAAATCTCCATTTTTGGGGAGAATGTCTGCGTTGTTGGAGTTCTGGCTCGCTCCCACCTGCCCTGGGCACATCTTGGGCACATTTTGGGTCACTTTTGGGTCATTCCCACCTGCCCTGGGCACATTTTGGGTCAGTTCTGGGCGAGTTTTGTGCCAGTTCTGGGTGAGTTTTGGGTCATTTTAGGCGAGTTTTGGGTCATTTTGGGTGAATTCTGGATGAGTTCTGGGCGAGTTTTGGGTCATTTT
>NW_024367106.1:0-2109 GCF_014805655.1 Passer montanus
CCTCCTCCCCCATTCCCGGGGGTCTCCCCCCACTCCCGGGGGTCTCCCCTCAATCCCGGGGGTCTCACCTCATTCCCTCCCCATTCCCGGGGGTCTCCCCTCATTCCCTCCCCCCTCCCGGGGGTCTCCCCTCAATCCCGGGGGTCTCACCCTCCTCCTCCCCCCCCTTCCATTCCTCCTGCTTGGCCCCCGCCGGCCGCGCTCCCTTCGGCATGGCCGGGCACCGCGCACTGCGCATGCGCCGCCACCGCCTCCCCGAGCTGCTTCCGGGCCGCCGCGCCGCTTCCCATTGGTCCGCTCGCCCTCAAACCCCGCCCACCGCCCACGCGCCTCTCTTGCTATTGGCTGGCGCCTTTTTGTCCCGCCCACCCCTGAGGTGACGCGTTCTCCTATTGGTTGATCCCGCCCCGCCGGGTGCGCTGCGCTGCCATTAGTCGGCTGATCTGTCAATCACGCCGCGGCCCTGAGGCTATACGCCATCTCATTGGCTCCTCCCCTGGGCGTGTCTCCGCCCCTTTGCGCCTATTGGCGGAGCTCGGCCCCGCCCCGTCACGTGCGCTCCCGTCATGCCCCGCAAGCTGCCGTTCAGCGCCAAGCGGAAAAAGCAACAGCTCCGGGACCGGCGGGAGCGGAAACGGGGCGGTGAGGGAGGGGCAGGGACCCCCGGGAATGGGAGCCGGGACCCCCGGGGATGGGAGCCGGGACCCCCGGGAATGGGGGCAGAGACCCCCGGGAATGGGGGCCGGGACCCCCGGGAGTGGGGGCTGGGACCTTTGGATCGTGAGGGGAAAGACCCCCAAGAATGAGGGGAGAGGGACTCCTGGGAATGGCGGCTGGGAGCTTCGGTTTATGAGGGGAAAGACCCCCGGGAATGGGGGCCGGGACCTCTGGATCGTGAGGGGAAAGGTCCTCGGAATGGGAGTTGGGACCCTCAGGAGTGAGAGTTGGAACCTCTGAATTATGAGGGGAAAGACCCCCGGGGATCTCCGGATCATGAGGGGAAAGACCCCCAAGAAGGAGGGGAGAGGGACCCCTGGGAATGGGGATTGGGACCTCCGGATATTGAGGAGAAAGACCCCGGGGATGGGGGCTGGGATCACTGGGCTCATTAGGGGAAAGACCCCCGGGATTGTGAAGGGGAAGACCCCTGGATTATGAGGAGAAAGAACCCAGGAATGGGGAGAAAAATTCCCCTCAGGAAGGGGACTGGGACCCTCGGGAAGGGGATCGGGACCCCGGGATGGGGATCGGGACCCTCGGGAAGGGGTTCAGGACCCCGGGATGGGGATCGGGACCCTCAGGAAGGGGTTCAGGACCCCGGGATGGGGCTCAGGACCCCTGGGAGGGGCCCGGCCCCCTGATGTCCCGGTTCCACAGATGGCCCGGGCGGGCCGGCCTCGGGCCCCGGCAGCCGCAGCGGGAGCCGCGAGCGGGGCGGCGACGGCCCCCCCGGACCGGCACCCGGTGACTGCCTGTGTCCCTGGCCCTGTGTCCCTGGCCCTGTGTCACTGTGTCCCCGTGTCCCCGTGTCACTGTCCCCGTGTCCCTGTGTCACTGTGTCACTGTGTCCCTGTGTCCCCTGGGGCTGTCACTGTGTCCTGGGCCCTGGGTGTCCCCCCTGACTGTCCCTGTCCCTGTCCCCAGGTGCTGGCTGTCCCCCCTGAGTGTCCCCATGTTCCCTGACTGTCCCTGTCCCTGTCCCCAGGCCCTGAGTGTCCCCATGTCCCCTGGCTGTCCCCATGTCCCCTGACTGTCCCCATGTCCCTGTCCCCAGGCCCTGGCTGTCCCCCTGTCCCCTGACTGTCCCTGTCCCTGTCCCCAGGCCCTGGCTGTCCCCATGCCCCCTGACTGTCCCTGTCCCTGTCCCCAGGCCCTGGGCGTGCCCCCCGCGCTGGCCGCCCACGTGACGCAGGACCTGGGCAAGGGTCTCATCCTCATCCTCAACAAGGTGGACCTGACCCCCCCCGCGGTGGCCGTGGCCTGGAGCCACCTGCTGAGGGCTCGCTATGGCCCCGCCCGGGTGGTCCCGTTCAGCACGGCCCCCGGCCCGCCCCCCGGGCCAGGTAACGTCTGGGGGGACACTGGGGGGCTTTGGGGACACTGGGGACA
>NW_024367107.1:0-2108 GCF_014805655.1 Passer montanus
CAGCGAGGCACCCAAAGCCTGGGCGGCGAGCAGAGAACAACAGGTCTACCCTAGCTCTGAAAGGACGCCAGGTCTACCCTGGCTCCAGGGAGCCAACAGGTCTACCCCGGCTCCCTGGGAGACAACAGGCCTACCCTAGCTCTGAAAGGACGCCAGGTCTACCCTGGCTCCAGGGAGCCAACAGGTCTACCCCGGCTCCCTGGGAGACAACAGGCCTACCCTAGCTCTGAAAGGACGCCAGGTCTACCCTGGCTCCAGGGAGCCAACAGGTCTACCCCGGCTCCCTGGGAGACAACAGGCCTACCCTAGCTCTGAAAGGACGCCAGGTCTACCCTGGCTCCAGGGAGCCAACAGGTCTACCCCGGCTCCCTGGGAGACAACAGGCCTACCCTAGCTCTGAAAGGACACCAGGTCTCCCCCCGGCGTGGGGAGGGGACACCAGGTCTACCCCGGCTTTGGGAGGGGACAACAGGTCTCCCCCCGGCGTCGCGAGGGGACAACATGTCTACCCTGGTTTCGGGGGGGCACACCAGGTCTATCCCAGCACTGGAGAGGACGCCAGGTCTACCCCGGCTCCCTGGGAGACAACAGGTCTACCCCGGCTCCGTGCCCGCCGAGGCTCAGCGCGGCCCCCGGGTGGCGGGCGCTGACGGATGGCAGCAGGTCTACCTCGTCCCGAAGGGACTTGGTCAAATTTTGGCCGGCGCTGGGTAGACCTGTTGTCGCAGCCGGCTCTGGAAGTTCACCAAGGGGTCGCTGTTTTCGGCCGCCTCCCGCTACGTCATGCTAGGAGGCGGCCTGCAGCGGCGCTCCTTCCCGGTTGATTTTCATCGGTCCTCTTGGAGGCGTCGGCGGCCTTGGACTTATCTGTCCGTACTATGGGAGCGAGGTGACGGGCCGCGTCCCCGCAGGCAGGGTTCTCCGCGCCTGTGTCCGATGGCGGTGGGCGGGATTGGCCGCACGTGCGGTCACGCCAGGGTTGAAGAGCACGCCGCCTAACCGAGGAACGAGTCGCGTGGCTTTGTTCCCGGTTCCGTCTGTGTTTGCCCCAGCGAGGTTCGGCCCAGTGTAGAGGGCCCCGAGGGAGAGATGTGGTTCGACCGATCATGGGGCGCGAGAGAGACGTGTGGAGCCCGAAAGGGGCTGGTCCCCGCAAAGCCGAGAGAGACCGAGGGCGAGACGGGGAAAGGACGGTCCCCGTGAAGCCGAGAGAGACCGAGGGCGAGACGGAAAGGCCGGTCCTCGCAAAGCCGAGAGAGACGAGGGCGAGACGGGGAAAGGACGGTCCCCGTGAAGCTGAGAGAGACCGAGGGCGAGACGGAAAGGCCGGTCCTCGCAAAGCCGAGAGAGACGAGGGCGAGACGGGGAAAGGACGGTCCCCGTGAAGCCGAGAGAGACCGAGGGCGAGACGGAAAGGCCGGTCCTCGCAAAGCCGAGAGAGACGAGGGCGAGACGGGGAAAGGACGGTCCCCGTGAAGCCGGAGGATGGCCCGCTCAGCCGAGGTAGCGGCGTCCCGTCCCCTGCTCCCGACCTGTTTGCCAGCGTGTCCGCGTCGGAAGGGCGGCGGGGGACGCGCAATGGGACACGCGGCCTGGCCTCGGCCCGCCACGTTGCTTGAGGGGCTCGGCAACGGTAGTCGCCCGATGAGCCGGAGTGGCGCCACCGCCGTCCCCAGCCTGTGGTTTTTTTGTTTCAGCCTTGTCCCCCTTCCTCGGCCTTAAGCCGGGGACCCGCGTGGCGGGCGGATTTTTCCAGGGGCAGAGGCCGGCCGCGGTGGCCGGCCTTGCCCTAGCAGGGACCCGGAGCCCAACAGAGCCCCCGGCTCGCTTTGCGGGTGGTGCGGCTGAGCCACTTCCACCAGGGCGGGCTGGGTTTCCACCGGGGTTCCGTTTACGTTGCTTTCTTGTTAGCGAGCCGGCGTGTGGGCGGAGTGGGGGCTGCCTGGCCGGCTGTCATTGATGGGTTTTTTTTTCCCCCCTCGGGCGGCCTTAAGCCGTGGCACCCGAGAAGCGCGCGACAAAGGTGCGCGGGCCACGCAAGCCAAGGTGTACAGAGAGAGAGGGCGAGATGCCGGTGGGTCGGCCCCCGGCCCGGGCCTGCGGCCCCT
>NW_024367108.1:0-2108 GCF_014805655.1 Passer montanus
GATTGCAGACCCAAAAACCCCCCTAAAAACCCCAAAAATGCCAAAAAAAAAGAGCTACAAAAAAAAATTTGAAAAGCCCCCAAAAACCCTAAAAGAGCCCCCAAAAACCCCAAAAAATTTACAAAAAAAAACCACCCCAAAAGCCCCCTCCAAACAAACCCCAAAAACACCAAAAAAGTGCCAAAAAACCCCAAAAAACCAAAATTAAAAAGTCCCCAAAAGAGCTCCCGGCGAGGCAGCGCAGGGGGCGAAGCTGGGGATCAGGCACTGGAGAGGAAAGGGTTAAATGCGTCAGAAATAGACGGGAATTAACCCAAAAATCCCGGAATTTTAAACCCCCAAATCGGGGTTAGAGAGACCAAAAATCCCAAAATTCCCACCCAAAAATCCCGGGATTGCAGACCCAAAAACCCCCCTAAAAAACTCCAAAAAACAAAAAAAAAGAGCTACAAAAACCTCATAAAATGGGAAAAAATTGGAAAAAAACCGAAAAAAATTCTGAAAAAAATGGAAAAAATAAAAAAAAAGTCACAAAAAATCAGAAAAAAATGGGAACAAAATTAAAAAAAAAGCAGAAAAAAATTTTAAAAAATTGCAAAAAATCAGAAAAAAATCGGAAAAAAATCAGAAAAAAATCAGAAAAAAGTTGAAAAAAATCAGGAAAAAATCAGAAAAAAATCCAAAAAAAATTCCGAAAAAGTTCCAAAAAAAATCCGAAAAAAATCAGAAAAGATCAGAAAAAAATCCGAAAAAAAATCAGAAAAAAATCAGAAAAAAATTCAGAAAAAATCAGAAAAAAGTCAGAAAAAAGTTGAAAAAAATCAGGAAAAAATCAGAAAAAAAAAAAAAATCCGAAAAATTAAAAAAAAAATCAGAAAAAAATCAGAAAACAATCAGAAAAAAATCAGAAAAAAATCCGAAATAAATCAGAAAAAATCAGAAAAAAATCCGAAAAAAATCAGAAAAATAATCAGAAATAAATCCGAAAAAAATCAGAAAAAATTCGAAAAAAATTCAGAAAAAATTCGAAAAAAAATCAGAAAAAAATTAAAAAAAAAGGAAAAAAAACCCCAAAATGTCCCCAAATTTTCCCGGACTCACCTCGTTGAGTGCCAGGCTCCAGAGGCAGTGCTGCCAGCCCCCGTCGGCGCCCGCCGATGCCAGGCAGGCGTGGCACTAGCGCTGCAGGTGGCACGGGCTGGGGCACGGCAGCGGCGGCGACGACTCCACGGGCATCGGGGACACGTTGAGCAGCGAGTGGCTGAAACACGTAGGGAGTCCCGGCCCCGGCCGGCGCCCGCCGATGCCAGGCAGGCGTGGCACTAGCGCTGCAGGTGGCACGGGCTGGGGCACGGCCGCAAAGCAGCCCCAAAAGAGCGGCAAAAAACAGGCAAAATCCCCCAAAAATCCCCCCAGAAATCCTCAAAAATGGTCCTAAACAATCCCCACAAATTCCTCCAAAAATGCCCTAAAATATCCTTAAAATAGCCCTAAAAATCCCCAAAAACCGGAAAAAAATCGGGAAAAAAAATCAGAAAAAAACGGAAAAAAATCAGAAAAAAATGGAAAAAAAATCCGGAAAAAAATCAGAAAAAATCAGAAAAAAATCAGGAAAAAATCAGAGAAAAATCAGGAACAAACCAGAAAAAAACCAGGAAAAATTAGAAAAAAATCAGAAAAAAATCAGAAAAAAATTGGGAAAAAATTGGGAAAAAAGTTTAAAAAATCAGAAAAAAATCGGAAAAAATTGAAAAAAAAATCGGGGAAAAACTTGAAAAAAATCAGAAAAAAATCCGAAAAAAATCAGAAAAAATCAGAAAAAATATAAAAATAAATCAGAAAAAATTCGAAAAGAAATCAGAAAAAAATCAGAAAAAACCCCCAAAAAATTCAGAAAAAATTCGAAAAAAAATCTGAAAAAAATCAGAAAAAATAAAAAAAAAATCAGAAAAAATCAGAAAAAATATAAAAATAAATCAGAAAAAATTCGAAAAGAAATCAGAAAAAAATCAGAAAAAACCCCCAAAATCATTCAATAAAAGGTGAAAAAAAATCTGAAAAAAATCAGAAAAAATAAAAAAAAAATCAGAAAAAATCGGAAAAAAATC
>NW_024367109.1:0-2099 GCF_014805655.1 Passer montanus
AATTGGGAAATTTGGGGGGAAATTGGGGGTTTTGGGGAAATTTGGGGTTTTGGGGGGAAAATTTGAGGATTTTAAGGGAAATTTTTGAGATTTTGGGGAAAACTTGGGTATTTTGGGAAAATTTGGGGGGAAATTTTGGGGGAAATTTTGGGGGAAATTTTGGAAATTTTTAGAGAAATTTTCGTGAATTTTAGGAGACATTTTGGGGGGAATTTGGAGAAATTTTTGAGGAAATTTTGGTGAATTTTGGAGAAAATTTCTGGGGGAATTTTTGGGGAATTTGGGGAGAATTTTTGGGGCAACTTTTGAGGGAATTTGTAGAAATTTCTGGGAAATTTCCAGGAATTTGGGGGGGAATTTCGGAATTTTGGGGGAAATTTGGGGATTTTTGGGGGTTTTAAGGGAAAATTTTGAGATTTTGGGGAAAATTTGGGGGTTTTAAGGAAAAATTCGGGGATTTGGGGGGAAATTTTGGGGTTCTAGGGGGAAATATGGGGGTTTTGGGGAGAAATTACGGGATTTGGGGAGAAAATTGCGGATTTTGGGGGAAAGTTTGGGAGTTTTGGGGAAATTTGGGGATTTTGGGGGGAAATTTGGGGATTTGGGAGGAAAGTTTGGGGATTTTAAGGGAAAATTTGGGGGTTCTGGAAAAAAATGGGGATTTCGGGGGAAATTTTGGGAGGAATTTGGGGAGTTTAAGGGAAAATTTGGGGATTTTGGGGGGAAATTGGGAATTTTGGGGATTTTAATAGAAAATTTGGAGATTTTGGGAAAATTTGGGGATTTTTGGAGCAATTTGGGGATTTTGTGGGAGGTTTTGGGGAAAATTTGTGGGGTTTTGGAAAAAAATTGGGGATTTGGGGGATTTTGAAGGGAAATTTAAGGATTTGGGGGGAAATTGGGGGTTTTGGGGGAAAATTGGGGATTTTGGGGGGAGATTTTGGGGTTTGGGGCAAATTATGGGGAAGGTTTTTTTTATTTTGTGGGTAAAATGCAGAATTTGGGAGGAAATGGCGGGAAATTGGGGAAGATTTGGGGATTTGGAGGAAATTTCCCCTCATTTCTCCCAATTTTCCTTTATTTTCTCTCCATTTCTCCCCAATTTTCCCTCATCTTTTCCTCATTTTCCCCTCATATTTTCCTCTTTTTTCCTCATTTTCCCTCATTTTCCCCAATTTCCCCTAATTTCCCCTCAATTTCCCCTCATATTTTCCTCATTTTTCCCCAATTTCCCCTCATTTCCCCCCAATTTCCCCTCATATTTTCCTCATTCCCCCCCAATTTCCCCTCATTTCTCCCCAATTTTCCCCATTTTCCCCTCATTCCCCCCCAATTTCCCCTCATATTTTCCTCATTCCCCCCCAATTTCCCCTCATTTCTCCCCAATTTTCCCCATTTTCCCCTCATTCCCCCCCAATTTCCCCTCATATTTTCCTCATTCCCCCCCAATTTCCCCTCATTTCTCCCCAATTTTCCCCATTTTCCCCTCATTCCCCCCCAATTTCCCCTCATATTTTCCTCATTCCCCCCCAATTTCCCCTCATTTCTCCCCCATTTTCCCCATTTTCCCCCTTTCCCGCCCTTTTCCCCTCAGCCAAGGCCTCCCGCCTCTCGCTGCCGCTGCCGCCCTTGGCCCTGCGGCCTCTCCCGCTGCGCTGGGGCGCGGCCGATCCGGCCCGCGGAGCCGCGGACGAGCCCGACGAGGACGCGGAGGACGCGGAGGAGGCTCCGGAGCCCGAGGGGGCCTCGCCGGGGCCGGTCCCGCTCGTGGTTTCCACCTGGACCGGCCGCGGCCTCCGCGGCCTCCTGAAACCGCCGCGCCGCCCGCCGGAAGCGGGACTGAGCTCCAACCGGAAGCGCAAGGCGGTGTCGTTCTTCGATGACGTCACCGTGCACCTCTTCGATCAGGTGATTGGGCAACGCGCTTTGATTGACGCGGCGGTTGTCCAATCGCGGAGGGGGGTGACCGGCGCCATTTTGTTGCAGGAGACGCCGACCAACGAGTTGAGCGGCCAGAGCGCCCCCGAGGGGCCCGCGGGGGTGGCGCCCCCTGATGGCCTGGGTGGGTTCGGGGATTTTGGGGGAAAATTTGGGGATTT
>NW_024367110.1:0-235 GCF_014805655.1 Passer montanus
CGCTCATCACGGAAATGAGAAGTGCCCCAAAGCCAATGTCAGTTGAAAAGGGAAATTCATTACAGACTGCTGCAACTGCACTGCTTAGACAGAGCGACCACTGCCTGATACAAGATGGCTGCAGAATGGCACCACTCTGCTGCCCCTATCTCTAAACAGAGAAATATCCATTTCAGTTCCCACAATCGAGTATGTCACGGGTTACTGAGCGCTGCCTACAGCTCTCTGTGTGTGT
>NW_024367110.1:1616-2237 GCF_014805655.1 Passer montanus
AAAACAGGCACCCAAACCTGACCAACACAGGCTCACACCTCTTCATCCTTATTCAGGGGGAGACTTTTTCATTCCCTCTTCTTTAGGAAGTCTTGTTTCACCAAGCAAATCTTTTCCTGTCCATTCACTGAGCTGAACTCAAGAAGCCTTTGCTTCTCAGCCATGCAACAACATTCACAAGCTCTCAGCTCCCAGCCCTTTTCTTCCCTGTCCAATGCAGTTACCTGAGCAGAGGGAGAAAACATCTCCTCCAGCGTCTCAAGCACCATGTCCAGATCTGGTGGTGGCAATTCCTCTTCCCCAGGAGTATTCCACAGCCAGCTGGGGGCTGTCCATGGTGCAAAACCAGCACTGCCAGCTGGAGCGCTGGGGCCTGAAGTGTCTGGGGTGGCTGCAAGAATCCAAACACATTGGTCAGGCTCCACAATGTGGCTTTGGGACACAGAGCTCTAGTGCTGCCTTGGATCAAACATCACAGGAAGCACAGAGCAACCTCAGTTCCAGAAATGTATTCAGACTTGCCAGGGGATTGGGGGAGTGAGTTCTCCTCTTAAAAAATATTTATCCTAATTCACATGTACACAGATTAAAGCATGGATTGTAAAAGGGATATAGACACAC
>NW_024367111.1:0-2098 GCF_014805655.1 Passer montanus
AGGAATTCTCCCATTTCTGGCAGGAATTTCCCCTTTCCTGGCAGGATTTTCCCTATTTCTGAAGGAATTTTCCCATCCCTGAAGGATTTTCCCCATTCCTGGCAGGAATTTTCCCATTCCTGTGGGAATTCTCCCACTCCAGCAGATTTTTCCCATTCCCAGCAGGAATTTCCCCCTCCCAAACCCCGAATTTCCCAAAATTCCCCAAAATCCCCCAAAACCCAACCCACAAAACCCCCTTCCCTCCCAGGACCATTCCCAAATCCCAACATTTCCCCAATTTTGGGCAGGAAAACCCCAACCCCACCCAGGTCAGCACCAGGATTTTCCCAAAAAACCCGGAATTTGGGTCTGGGGCTTTCCCAAAGATGAGAAATGCGGGATCAGCTCAGGTTGAGGCCTTTAAAATCCACAGAAACCTCGGGAATTTTCTCCCGTTTCACAACGGACACAACGGCACCGAACGCTCCG
The DNA here is from genome assembly GCF_014805655.1 of Passer montanus. Lineage (NCBI taxonomy): Eukaryota > Metazoa > Chordata > Aves > Passeriformes > Passeridae > Passer > Passer montanus. Next base: position 472 of record NW_024367111.1, read on the forward strand.
GGAGGGCCGGGAAGAACAGCGGGAAAAACGGGGGGAAAACGGGGAAAAACGACAGGAAAACGGGGAAAAACGACGGGAAAAGGGCGGGGAAAGGGCGGGAAAAGGGCGGGAAAAGGGAGCCACAGCCACGGGAAAGCCCGGAAAAACCTCGGGGACAAACCCCAGCCTCCTTCCACCTGCAAAAATCCCCGGCCCTGAGGGAAAAAGGGGAATTGCCACAAATCCAGCTGGGAATTCCCACAAATCCAGCTGGGAATTCCCACAAATCCAGCTGGGAATTCCCACAAATCCAGCTGGGAATTCCCACAAATCCAGCTGGAAATCCCATAAATCCCAGCTGGGAAATCCCACAAATCCCAGCTGGAAATCCCACAAATCCCAGCTGGAAATCCCACAAAATCCCAGCTGGAAATTCCCCAAAAATCCAGCTCGAAATCCCATAAATCCAGCTGGGAATCCCACAAATCCCAGCTGGAAATCCCACAAATCCCAGCTGGAAATCCCACAAATCCCAGCTGGAAATCCCACAAAATCCCAGCTGGAAATTCCCCAAAAATCCAGCTCGAAATCCCATAAATCCAGCTGGGAATCCCACAAACCCAGCTGGGAATTCCCACAAACCCAGCTGGAAATTCCCAAAATTCCAGCTGGAAATTCTCCAAATCCAGCCGGAAATTCCCACAAATCCCAGCTGGAAATCCCAAAAATCCCCAGGTGGGAATTCCCACAAATCCAGCTGGAAATCCCATAAATCCCAGCTGGGAATTCCAACAAATCCCAGCTGGAAATTCCCAAAAAATCCAGCTGGGAATTCCCACAAATCCAGCTGGGAATTCCCACAAATCCAGCTGGAAAATCCCAGCTGGAAATCCCATAAATCCCAGCTGGGAATTCCCACAAATCCAGCTGGAATTCCCACAAATCCAGCTGGAAATTCCCACAAATCCAGCTGGAAATCCCAAAAATCCAGCTCGAAATCCCATAAATCCCAGCCGGAAATTCCCACAAATCCCACTTGGAAAATCCCAGTTGGGAATCCCAAAATCCCAGCTGGAAATTCCAACAAATCCAGCTGGAAATTCCCAAAATTCCAGCTGGGAATCCCAAAAATCCAGCTGGAAATTCCCCAAATCCAGCTGGAAATTCCCAAAATTCCAGCTGGGAATTCCCAAAAATCCAGCTGGAAATTCCCAAAATTCCAGCTGGAAATTCCCAAAATTTGGGAATCATCAAACAGGATCACAGCAAAACTCTGGGAGAGCTGGGAGAAAAAATTCCAAAGAATTCCCGAATTCCTTCTTTTTTCTGGGAATTCCCCCAAAAATTCAACAAAGTTCCACATTTTCCCCAGGAATTCCCAAAAAATCCAAGGGAATTCCATTTTCCCCCCAGAAATTCCCAAAAACCCCAGGAAATTCAGTTTTTCCCCAGGAATTCCCAAAAATCTTCCAAAAAATTCCCTTTTTTTTCCAGGAATTCCCAAAGAAATCGAAAGAAATTCCATTTTCCCCCCAGAAATTCCCAAAAAACCCAAGGAAATTTAATTTTTTTTCCAGGATTTCCCAAAAAACCCAAGGAAAATCAATTTTTTTTTCCCCGGGAATTCCATTTTCCCCCCAGAAATTCC
>NW_024367112.1:0-2107 GCF_014805655.1 Passer montanus
AAAAAAAATGAATGCCTTATTCCATGTACTCAATTGTTTTAGGCAAAAGACATTGTTTTTTAGCCAGTTTTATAAAAATATAGTAATTTAAAGAGATTCAATTTGATAATTTAGGTACAAATTTTTCTCTTCTTGCTGTGTATATAATTCTACTGTGAAGAAACTGATTTAGCTAAATAGATTTTTAAAAGTCTATTTAAATTATCCAAGTGATAAGAGTAGATTATAATTGATTTTTTTCCTTTTTTAGAGTAAAAAGTTGTCATAATTGCTGTAGTGGACAACAACTGCAGAGGAAAACTTAGTTCTATTTTCTATTTCTTCACTATCTTCTTAAATATTTGGAATTACCCTCTTTCAGTCATTTCTAGCATATATATTTTCCATATCCATGCAAAATTTCTCTTTGTGAGAACCTCCTTAAATTCTGTAATAAACTTTCACAGCAGTAAATTTGACAGGCTAATTAAACATTTTGCACAATGGATCTTTTTCACAATTAGAATTGTTTTCTGTTTCAGTTTCATCAATTGTTCTGATGGTGTACAAAGCACCATTTGATTTATCTTATTTATCTCACCCTCCTTGAAATTTCTGTTCATACAAAGCCTGACCTACTCACCAGCTGCAATAATTAGAAGAAATTACATTTTAAAAATCCTATGGATTAAATATGTTCACATGATGGATTTAGAAAGTCCTACATGCAGATTGTCTTATTTTATTTCATACTCATGAGCATCTTCCTGGAGTTTTTAGCTCCTGTGTCACTATCACAATCCATAGGAAGAAGATAGCCCATTGTGTCACCAACACTTACAGACAGTTTCTCAAAATTCCAGTTTTCTGTCAAATCCTTCTGCTTGTTTGTTTTCATTGTAAGCAGCATTGTAAACAGTATGCTCCTATAATCATAACACACATGATTCAATCAGTAAAGACTGTTCTTTTCATTCACTCTTCTGCTAATTAAAAAAAAAAGAATCTATGTTTCTTTTGAAAATTATTACTTATGCACATGATACAGATCTTAGTGAGAGTCTTTCTCACACTTAACAGTGCAGGACAAATGCGCAGCAGCCAACAGAGGAAGCAAAATGCTTATTTGAAGAGGGTAATACCAAACCAAAATAAAATCTTGTGTCAAATATTAATAAACATCTTTGGAACTGAGTTGATTTTAACCTTATTGCCTATGCTTTTCTTACTCAGCATTCACAAGAGGTTGTCAGATGAAGGCTATAAATGCAAGGTGACCAAATACCTGTGGTGTGACCTCAGACATGTTCCATAGGAATAAGTTTCCCTTTAAATGGGAACTGTCTTTATCTTCTGAGTCAATAAACTGCCTCAGGCTAACACCATCTCTGCTCTCAGCCTTCAATTTTTCTCTTGAATTTCAGAGACCAGGGATGTGAATTACTTCACCAATGAATGATGATTATTCACCACAACTGTCTTTCCTAAAAAAACAAGTTGTCTCACTGGACAGGACATAAATATTTATGAAAGCCATCATTACAGGAATCAGTGGCAAGATCAGAGAAGTGAGAAGGATCCACAACCTCTGTAGCAGAGCCTGCCTAAGGGAAAATGATACTACCTGGTCCTTGATGAATCTGTGTATCTACAATAAAGGTAGAAAGAATCACAGAATTCAAGAGTAATAATTTACAAAGGTTATATAGTTTGCATGTGTGGGGAAACCATTTACTACCTCCTCCCTTTAAAAAGTAAAATGGAATTTTAAACAAACAGAAAGATCAACAATCCTTTTGTTCAGTTTGTTGGAGAGGGAAAGGACTTCCTCTTTAAAGGCCAGGGTAAGTTTAAATGTAGCACAGGACACACCTTGCAGTGTCCGAGATGGCAACAGGAGGAGCATCAGTGAATGGCTCTCTATGGCCTTTCATCTTCTCTTATCATGTTCGCACCTCTCCTTCTCTAAGCTCTGGATCCTGGGAAATATTTGGAGCCTTCTCAAACTGTGTTACAAGTGAAAAATTCCCTCAGCTGCACCAAATATCTCCTCCCTACCCCTACTCATCAAAATGAAATGTTTAAGGATATTCTGGATACTTTTAGAGGTTTCCTCACAGAACAAAAA
>NW_024367113.1:0-2090 GCF_014805655.1 Passer montanus
GGGTTTTTGGTGCACCTTTGGCCGGGGGGCCCTGCTCGGATCCCGGCATGGAAACGTCGTCGTAATCGTCCTCGAAACTGTCGGGAGAGGCTGGGGATGGGGAAAAACGGGAAACATGGGAAAAATGGGGGAAGAAATGGGAAAAATTGAAAAAATGGGGAAAAAACGGGAAAAATGGGAAAAATGGGGGGAAATGGGGGGGAAATGGGAAAAAATGGGAAAAAATGGGGAAAAAATTGGGGGAAATGGGCGAAAATGGGGAAAAATGGGGAAAATGGGGAAAAAAATGGGGGGAAATGGGGAAAAATGGGGAAAAATGGGAAAAATGGGGGAAAAATGGGAAAAAATGGGGGAAAATGGGGAAAAATGGGAAAAAAATAGGGGGAAAATGGGGGAAAAATGGGGAAAAATGGGGAAAAATAGGGAAAATGGGGAAAAAATGGAGGAAAATTGGGGAAAAAAGGCGGAAAATTGGGAAAAAAAGTGAATTTACCTGGTCTGAAATCACCCACCGGAGACATCTTCCCGGCCACGGAGTAAATTCCTGCAAAAAAAGGGAAAAAATGGGAAAAAAATGGGAAAAAATGGGAAAAAAATGGGAAAAAATGGGAAAAAAAGGAATAAAAAGGGAAAAATAACAGGGGGGAAAAAAGAGGAATAAAAGGGAAAAAATGGGGGGAAAAAAAAGAAAAAATTGGGAGGAAATTGAGGGCGGGAAAGGAAAAAAAAAAGGGAAATAAAGGGGGAAAAATGGAAAAAAATGGGAAAAAGGGGGAAAAGGATGGGGGAGATGGAAACAAAAATGTAAATAAAGGGGAGAGGGGGAGGGGAAATTGGGGAAAATGGAAATAAAAGGGAAAAAATGGGAAAAGGAGAGAAAAAATGGGGGGAAATTGGGGGAAATGGGAAAAAATAAGGGGGGAAATGGAGGAAAAAAGGGGAAAAAATTGTGAAAAAATGGGGGGAAAAGAGGGGAAAAATGAGGGGAAAAAAGGGAGGAAAACCGGGATAAAATGGGAAAAAAGGAGGGGGAAAATGGGGAAAAATTAGGGAAAAAATGGGGGGAAATGGGGAATAAAAGGGAAAAAAAATGGGAATAATTTGGGGGAAATGGAGAGAAAAAAGAGAGAAAATGGGGGAGAAAGGGGGGGAAATGAGAAAAAAACAGGTGGGGTAAAAATGGGGAAAAAAAGGTGAAAAAAAGGGGGAAATATGGGGGAAAAAATGGGAAAATTGGGAAAAAAATTGAATTTTTTTGGGAAAAATGAGAGGGGAAAGGGAAAAAATGGGGGGAAATTGGGGGAAAAGAGGAAAAAATGAGGGGAAATGGGAGAATTTGGGGTTTGGCACGGAAAAAGGAAATTTAATCGGGAAAAAAGGGAGAATTTGGGGATTTATGTCAGAGGAAAAACTGGGGGGAAATGGGAGAATTTGGGGTTTGGCACGGAAAAAGGAAATTTAATCGGGAAAAAAGGGAGAATTTGGGGATTTATGTAAAAAAAATGGGAAAATTTGGGATGTACCCTCCCAAAAAGGGGGAATTTGGTCTGAAAAAATCGGAATTTTTTCCCCAAAAAGCAGAATTGGGATTTGTGTCCCCAAGGCCAGAAAAAGGGAATTTGGGGGTTTAACCCAAAGAAAAAAGGAGATTTTTGGGGTTTAATTCATAAATAAAAGGGAAAAAAGTGGAATTTAACCCAGAAAAAAGGGGAATTTTGGGGATTTATTCTGAAAAAGAAGGAGAATTTGGGGGATTTAATGCAGAAAAAATGAGAATTTAGGGGATTTGTTCCAAAAAAAGGACAATTTTGGGGATTTAACCCCAAAAAAGGACAATTTGGGGGATTTAACCCAAAAAATGGAGAATTTTGGGGATTTAATGCAGAAAAAAAGGAGAATTTTTGGGATTTGTTCTGAAAAAGGAGAATTTGGGGGATTTATTCCAAAAAAGGGGGATTTTCCCCCAAAAAAGGAGATTTGGGGTTACCTGGCTGCCGCTGCAGGCGCTTGGGGCCGAGCCAGTTCCCGTAGGTTTCCTGCTGCGCCATCCCGAGCCTGAAAAGGGACCCCAAAAATGCTCGGGGACCCCA
>NW_024367114.1:0-2090 GCF_014805655.1 Passer montanus
TGGGGGGAAAATGGGAAATATGGGGGGAATGGGGTTTTGGGTGAGGGGAGGGGATGTTCCTGGAGGCCTCGCGCTTCGCCCAGGAAAACGGTGCCAAAAACGGGGTAAACGGGAAAAAATGGGCAAAAAGGGGAAAAAACAGGAAAAACTGGGGTAAAATGGGGAAAAAATGGGGAAAAAAACGGGAAAAAACTAGGGGAAATGGTGAAAAATGGGGGGAAATGGGGTTTGGGGTCAGGGGAGGGGACGTTCCTGGAGGCCTCGCGCTTCGCCCAGGAAAACGGTGCCAAAAACGGGGAAAACGGGAAAAAATGGGCAAAAAGGGGAAAAAACAGGAAAAACTGGGGAAAAATGGGGAAAAAATGGGAAAAAATGGGGAAAAAAACGGGAAAAAACTAGGGGAAATGGTGAAAAATGGGGGAAATGGGGTTTGGGGTCAGGGGAGGGGACGTTCCTGGAGGCCTCGCGCTTCGCCCGGGAAAACGGTGTGAAAAACTGCAAAATCGGGCAAAAATGGGCAAAAAAGGGAAAAAACGGGAAAAATGGGGAGAAAAAACGGGGAAAAAATGGGGGGAAAATGGGAAAAATGGGGGGAAACTGGAATTAACGGGGGGGAAATAATGGGATTTGGGGGTTTGGGATTTGGGGTTATGGGACTGCGGTGGAAAAATTGGGGAATAATTTGGAGTTGGTGGGGGAATGATGGGGGAAAATGGGAAATGGGAGCGGAAAAACGGGATTTGGGATTGTGGGATTGCGGGGGGGAAACACTGGAATTAACGGGGGGGAATAATGGGATTTGGGGGTTTGGGATTTGGGGTTATGGGGCTGCGGTGGAAAAATTGGGGAATAATTTGGAGTTGGTGGGGGAATGATGGGGGAAAATGGGAAATGGGAGCGGAAAAACGGGATTTGGGATTGTGGGATTGCGGGGGGGAAACGAGGCGGGAAATGGGATTTTGGGGAGTGATTCTGGGAGAAATTCCTGGCGGGAAAAACGGGATCCCGGGGGAATCCCTGGGGGAATTCCTGGGGGGAATGGGGGGTCCCATGGCTGGGAATTCCGGGTGGGAATTCCGGGACCCAGGGGGAATTCCGGGGGAGATTCCGGGAGGGAAAAACGGGATCCCGGGGGAAATCCCTGGGGGGAATTCCTGGGCCAAATGGGGGGTCCCATGGCTGGGAATTCCGGGTGGGAATTCCGGGACCCAGGGGGGATTCCTGGGAAGATTCCGGGAGGGAAAAACGGGATCCGCGTGGGAATTCCCAGTGGGAATTATGGGATCGTGGGGGGATTCCCAGTGGGAATCAGGGATCCCCGTGGGAATTCCCAGTGGGAATAACGGGATCCTGGGGGGATTCCTGGGAAGATTTTGGGAGGGAATAACGGGATCCGGGGAGAATTCCCAGTGGGAATTATGGGATCCTGGGAGAATTCCTGGAGGGAATAACGGGATTTGGGGGAATTCCCAGTGGGAATAACGGGATCCTGTGGGGCGGAATCCTGGGAAGATTCTGGGAGGGAATAACGGGATCCAGGGAGAATTCCTGGAGGGAATAACGGGATCCTGGGGGGGAATAACGGGATCCCGGGGAATTCCCAGTGGGAATAACGGGATCCTGGGGAATTCCCAATGGGAATAACGGGATCCTGGGGGAGAATTCCCATGGGAATTATGGGATCCTGGGGGGGAATTATGGGATCCTGGGGGGATTTCTGGGAAGATTTTGGGAGGGAATTATGGGATCCTGGGGGGGATTCCCAGTGGGAATAACGGGATCGTGGGGGGATTCCCAGTGGGAATAACGGGATTTGGGGGGATTCCCAGTGGGAATCGAGATCCCAGTGGGAATTCCCAGTGGGACTAACGGGATCCTGGGGAGAATTCCCAGTGGGAATCGGGATCCCAGTGGGAATTCTGGGATCCCGGGGGGTTCCCAGCGGGAATTCCCGGCGGGATCGGGGGATGCCGGGCATTCCGGATGGGGACGCGCGGCATTCCCGGGAGCAGAGCTGATGTTCCTGGAGACGAGCGCGCTGACGGGCGAGAACGTGGAGGAGGCGTTCCTCAAGTGCGCCCGCAGCATCC
>NW_024367115.1:0-2085 GCF_014805655.1 Passer montanus
CCAAAATCCCAAATTCCCCAGCCCCAAAATCCCAAAATCCCAACTTTATCCCCCCCCCATAATCCCAAATTCCCCAACCCCAAAAATCCCAAATTTCCCCTCCCCCAAAAATCCCACATTCCCCAGACCCAAAAATCCCAAATTTCCTCTCCTCCCAAATTCCCCATCCCCAAAATGGAAAAAAAAAACCCCAAAAATCCCAAATTCCCCAGACCCAAAAATCCCACATTCCCCAGACCCAAAAATCCCAAATTTCCTCTCCCCCAAAAAGCGAAAAACCCAAAAATTCCAAATTTCTCCTCTCCCAAAAAGAAAAAAAAAAAACCCAAAATCCCAAATTTCTCCTCACTAAAAAGGGAAAACCCCCAAAATTCCAAATCCCCCATCCCCAAAAATCCCAAATTTCCTCTCCCCTAAAAATGAAAAACCCAAAAATCCCAAATTTCTCCTCTCCCATAAAGGAAAAAACCCCCCAAATCCCAAATTTCTCCTCACTAAAAAGGGAAAACCCCCAAAATTCCAAATCCCCCATCCCCAAAAATCCCAAATTTCCTCTCCCCTAAAAATGAAAAACCCAAAAATCCCAAATTTCTCCTCTCCCATAAAGGAAAAAACCCCCCAAATCCCAAATTTCTCCTCACTAAAAAGGAAAAACCCAAAATCCAGAATTTCTCCTCCCCAAAAAAGGGAAAACCCCAAAAATCCCAAATTTATCCCCCCCCATAATCCCAAATTCCCCAACCCCAAAAACCCCAAATTTTCCCTCCCCCACAAAGGAAAAAAAAAAACCAAAAAATCCCAAATTTCTCCTCCCCAAAAAAGGGAAAACCCCAAAAATCCCAAATTTCCCCTCCCCCAAAAAGGAAAAAAAAACCCAAAATCCAGAATTTCTCCTCCCCAAAAAAGGGAAAACCCCAAAAATCCCAAATTTCCCCTCCCCCAAAAAGGAAAAAAAAACCCAAAATCCAGAATTTCTCCTCCCCAAAAAAGGGAAAACCCCAAAAATCTCAAATTTCCCTCCCCCAAAAATCCCAAATTCCCCATCCCCAAAAATCCCAAATTTCCCCTCCCCCAAAAAGTGAAAAAGCCAAAAATCCCAAATTTCTCCTCCCCAAAAAAGGGAAAACCCAAAAATCCCCAATCCCCCTTCCCCAAAAATCCCAAATTTCACCATTCCCAAAATTAAAAAAAAATAAAGAAATCCCAAATTTTCCTCCCCCAAAATAAAAAACCCCAAAAATCTCAAATTCTCTCCTCCCCAAAAAGGAAAAAAATCCCCAAAAATCCCAAATTTTGCCTCCTCCAAAGAGGGAAAAAACCAAAAACCCCAAATTTTTGTCCCAAAATCCCCCAAATTTCCCCTCCCTCAAAAAGGGAAAACTCCAAAAATCCCAAATTTCCCTTCCCCAAAAATGAAAAAATCTGAAATTCCCCAAAATTCCCCAAAATTCCCCAAAATTTCCCTGTCCCACAAAAAGGAAAAACCCCAAAAATCCCAAAATTTCTTAAATTTTTCACCCTCCTCACCCCCAAAAATCACCAAATTCCGGCTGAAATCCTCGATTTTTGTCCCAAAATTTTCATTTTTCACCCCAAAATCCTTCAATTTCACCACAAAATTTTTATTTTTCACCCCGAAATTTTCTTTTTTCACCCCAAAATCATTAAATTTCACCCCAAAATCATTAAATTTCACCCAAAAATTTCATTTTTCACCCCAAAATCCTTCAATTTCACCACAAAATTTTTATTTTTCACCCCGAAATTTTCTTTTTTCACCCCGAAATTTTCATTTTTCACTCCAAAATCCCCGAATTTTACCCCAAAATTTTGATTTTTCACCCCAAAATCCTTCAATTTCATCCCAAAATCCTTAAATTTCACCCCAAATTTTCATTTTTCACCCCAAATTTTTCATTTTTCACCCCAAAATCCCCGAATTTTATCCCAAAATTTTCCTTTTTTAACCCCAAAATCCCCGAATTTTACCCCCAAATTTTCATTTTTCACCCCAAAATCCTTCAATTTCACCCCGAAATTTTCATTTTTTACCCCGAAATTTTCATTTTTCACCCCAAAATCCCC